>NC_056739.1:1636865599-1636993099 GCF_019279795.1 Protopterus annectens | reverse complement strand
TCACATGCACCATGGAGCGTATAGGATTTAATAGTGTCACAAGGTATTCTAAGGTGATTACATCAAGAGGCCTTGTAAAGTATGGCAATGGAAATATACTGGGTGGGAAGGGCGTCAAAATACATTACCCTACATACACACTTGCCAACATTTTCGCACACACACACACACACACACACACACACACACACACACACACACACACACACACACACACACACACACACACACACACACATTGCCACAAGTGAGTGTAGAACCCTTGCCTATCTAGCTATCTGTATTATGCTGTTACTTAGTTATTACACATGCCACAGAGTTTATATGGTTGAATGCTGTCCAAAGGTACTTCTAAGGACAATGAATTCAGCAAGACTGCTAATGTAGGGCACTGGAAAGTGTCGTGGATGGGAAAGTCCTCAAAATATTTCATCTTACAAACATACACACTTACAAATGCTTGCACATACACTTATACACACACACATTTGCTAAACCTGAGAGTAGAACCCCATCCTATCTAATTATTTGTACTATAGTGTTACACGGTTATTTTATGTGCTACAGAGCTTACAGGACTGACAAGTGCCCAAAGGTGCTTCTAAGATGAATGACATCAACAAAACTGCTAAAGTAGGGCACAAAGTGGGAAAGTCCTCAAAATACTTCATCCTATAAACATACACACTTACTAGCTCTTGCACATACACACACACACACACACACACACACACACACACACACACACACACACACACACACACACACACACACACACACACACACACACATTTGTCAAACCTGAGAATAGAACTCCTGCCTATCTAGTTATTTGTACGCTAGTGTTACACAGTTATCGCATGTGCTACAGAGCTCACAAGGCTGACAAGTTCCCAAAGGTACTTCTAAGGTTAATGACATCAGCAGGATTACTAAATTAGGGCACTGGGTGGGAAAGTCCTCAAAATATTTTATCCTACACATATGGACACTTATAAACTCTTGCACATATTTTATAAACACAAACATTTGCTGGACCTGAGAGTAAAACCCTGTCTAGCTAGTTATTTATACTATAGTGTTACACAGTTATTGCACAAGCTACAGAGTTTACAGGGCAACAAGTGGCCAAAGGTATTTCTAAGGTGAATGACAGCAGGACTGCTAAAGTAGAGCACTGGGTGGGAAAGTCCTCAAAATATTTCATCCTACAAATATGCATACCTACAAACTCTTGTACATACAGTTACACACACACACACACACACACACACACACACACACACACACACACACACACACACACACACACACACACACACACACACACACACATTTGGCGGAACTGAGAGTAGAACCCCTGCCTATCTAGTTATTTGTACTATAGTGTTACACAGTTAGCGCGTGTGCTACAGAGCTTATAGGGCTGACGAGTGCCCAAAGGTGCTTCGAAGGTGAATGACATCAGCAGGACTGCAAATTTGGGCACTGTGATGTGTACTGAGTGGGAAAGTCCTCAAAATACTTTAGTCTACAAACATACACACACACACACACACACACACACACACACACACACACACACACACACACACACACACACACACACACACACACACACACACACACACACACACACTTGCCAGAACTGGGAATAGAACCCCTGCCTATCTAGTTATTTGTACTATATTGTTACATAGTTATTGCAAGTGCCACAGAGCGTATAGTGCTGGGGTTGTGCAAAGGCACTTCTAAGGGGAATGACATCAACAGGACTGCTAAAGTAGGGTGCTGGGAAGTGTTGTGGGTGGGAAGGTCCTCAAAATGCATCTTCCTATAAACATACACACTTATAGACACATTTGCCAGAACTAGGAATGGAACTCCTGCCTATCTAGTTATTTTTATTATACTGTTACATAGTTATTTAGAACACCATGAAGGTTATAGGACTGGGGCTTTGCAAAGGTACTTCTAAGGGGAATGACATCAGCAGGGCTGCTAAAGTAGGGCACTGGTAAGTGTTGTGGGTGGGAATGGCCTAAAACTGTTTCACCTACAAACACACATTCCCTCACTTTCACACACACACTTACATTTGCCAGAACTGAGATTAGAACCTCTACCTCTCTAGTTATTTGTACTATAGTGTTGCACAGTTATCACACATGATATAGAGCTTATAGGTCTTATAGGTGTCCAATAGTACTTCTAAGGTGAATGACAACCACAGATCTTGTGAAGTAGGGCAATGGGAAGTTACTGAGTGGGAACAGTCTCCTAATACTTAGACCTACAGACACATGCACACACACACACACACACACACACACACACACACACACACACACACACACACACGCACGCAGGGAGGTGATGTGATATTATTACCCCCACCTCAGTACTATTACACAATGGGGCTTACCTTCATGCTGGCATGTGCGATTGGTTACAACCAGTATGCCACTGTCTATAGCAGGACATCACTCTATGCCATTCAGGGTATCTGTGCATGTGTGATTCACTCTGTGTATGTCCCTCTGTGTGTCTCTTTATCACTGTTTGTCTCTCACTTCCCCACATCTATATGTGTGTATACTTGACATATTGTTATTTGTTGCCCATATATATGTCTGTGTATCATATGCAACTGATGCAGATATGTCACATATGGGCCACCTACAGCTAGCTGAGGGTAATCCTGTCTGATGGGTGTGTCTAGGGACAGTTAAGGTGTTCATAGCTGTCTGTCTGCAAATACATATATACACAATACAGTCATATAGTCCAGTGTGGGTTCCAACATGACCTGTGATTCTCTAAGTGTAGGAGTACGCCAAGTGTGAACTTCTATAGTGAGAGTGAGACTCCATTCCAGAGATAGGTGTACTCCAGTCTGGAGTTTTGTGTATTACAGCCATAACCCTAAGAAGTAAACAGGACTTTCCTAGGGGTACTGGATTTGTTTAGCAGACATTTTCTGACATATCTGTAGTCTAACACTGCAATGTATTGTGTCATTACCAAGTGACAGACATCCTTAGATCATCACAGTGCTTTACCAGAGGAATACAAGATGTATGATGCACAGACCAATATTATGAGCATGGCTATATACATTCTTGTCCAACAAGGCCAGTTGGAAGGTGTGGCTACAGCCGGTTGACTGACGCTGTGTAAACAGTCCAGCAACTTGGTGATATATTGGCTAGGGATCTCCTGCTTGTGTGGTATATTTCTTTCCTGCAATGCAATATCCTGGTGTGGCCATACCTCACAGCTGTACATTTTTTGGCAGATTGTCCAGGTGTTTGCCTAGAGGTTTTGTCCAATCTACATAAACTTGTGTTTTTATGGGAAGTTAGTTGCATATAATTGAAGACTAACATTACTGTCTCAGACAACATAACCTTCAGACAATTCCCACTAATGCAAAATTCCTCATGCTATCAACATTCACAGTATGTAAGGGCAATATTTATAACACATGCCTATCATTGTGCCTTTGTCCCACTTTTATTTATGACATGGTCCAGATGTCTTGCTATCAGAGGTTGGGAGGTATAGGTGTGGGTACAGAGTGCATTCTACTATGCAGGCAGGTCCATTATATGTGTAGTATATTCCACATAGCACTGTGACTTCCAGGTATGTCAGTGGCAGAGCAGTACAGAGTAATGTGGTGAGCCACTGACAGACAGTTGTGTACAGGTAGGTGGTTTGCTATGACATTAGTAGGGTATTGGCCCTGAAGCCCTTATAACCTGTGCAGATGAGAGTGCAGCTCATGTTAACATGTCAGCAAACAGAGCCCCTGTCCAGCAGGGACAGAAGTGGGATCACAGGACTGTGTTCTGCATTTCCCATGCACATATACAGGGAGCACATCACTAGGGGTATTGAGGCACTTGGCCTGCTGTTGACAGGGAGTGAATTCCACAGATGGGGGAGTGTGTGGTCAGACCTCTCAACCATACCAAATTACTCGTTTTTTACAGGTTTTGAGGTCCCAAATAATGGGGTGCCACGATTCCCGAGTGACAACCCTTAATTTTTGGACTTTGATTAACGTCATCACATGCGCGATGACATCAGTCCATGAGCCAGCCTATCAGAATCGACAGTACAAAGCATTTCCTGCTGTTTCAAGCAAGCACTGAGAGGAATTACAAACTGAAACAGTGAGAAGAAATGTGAGTGCAGGGAATATTTATTTTATTCACAGACCACAAAGGGGAAGGAGGAGCTGCAATGTTCGCTTGCTCAGGGAATATTTATCTTATTCACAAGCGCCGAGAGGAACTGGAATGCTCGCTCAGACAAGGAATATTTATTTTATTCACAAACCACAGAGGGGAAGGGATTGAGAATATTAGCATCTGGAAGGAACTCAGTGCTGCAAGTCAGTTTGTTAACCAGGGACTCTGTGCTGCTGTGACGGAACTCGGTTGTTGCAAGTAAGAGCAAAGGGTGTGTGTGTGTGTGTGTGTGTGTGTGTGTGTGTGTGTGTGTGTGTGTGTGTGTGTGTGTGTGTGTGTGTGTGTGTGTGTGTTTATTTATTAATTTATTTACATTTGTTAACGAGATATCAACTACTCCCAGGGAATAATAGCAAATTCATGGCAGTAAAATAGAACTGAATTCAACAGTTGTACCAGTTAGAATAAGAACAACATATGTAAGTTCAACCAACATACAAAGTAATAAAATAACATATGTATACAGCTGTGCAATCAACACATGATTTCATAAATGTAGTATACACCTTATTTTCTGATTTTAAGCTTAAGTTCAGAAACAAATAGAGGAAATGTACATGGGAATATGTGGGTTTATGTGAGAATTTTAAGTATTAGTATTTTGCTTGTTTTTTTAAAAGAATAGATAACTTCCATTTAACTTGTTTGCGTGACTGGCAGTTTCTAATGTTATTTCACTGATTTTTGAAAGGTTGCTTGCATATTTTGCTTATATTCATGGTCTGAGCTATAAAGATCACACATCTAGCAGTGCAATATGACTGGGAAGGTATATAGCACTAGAGGCATTGTACTCTATAACTGAATTAAGAAGAGCAGAGTACAGTGAGATGATAACTTCTTTATACCTGGATGAGATGCATCCAGATATGGGCTAAAGCAAATGATATCCTGACTACTAATGCCACATGGTGGTCAGAATACAGAGACTTATCAGCCTCATGGCAAGATCCCTGATGACCGTATCAGTGTAAGGTGGGTACTAACTACTTTGCAAGCTGGATGTAGATAGAGGTGATTCAGAAAAGGACACAGGACAAAGATGACAGTGGTAACACTGTATCAAAATATTTTTTTTTAATTTGAAATTAAACCTATCTGCACTTTCTTACATTTTATTTTAGCCCTTTTAAGTAACTATCAGTTAGTGAGGATTAGTTCCTGCTGTAATGATATTGTAATAAAGTGCAGAATGGACAGTGTGTGTGTGTGTGTGTGTGTGTGTGTGTGTGTGTGTGTGTGTGTGTGTGTGTGTGTGTGTGTGTGTGTGTGTGTGTGTGTGTGCATGTGTGCGTGAGTGTGAGAGAGAGACCATGAGGTTACTGGTTTATAATGCTGAATTATTTAAGTAAGTAGTCAAAAGATTGTGCTGAATAGAAAAGGAGGGGATGTGTGGCGCGGATATTTACTTGAATGTTGGTGAAGTATAAATGGTAATGTAGGGACGGATTAGAGGAAAGCCTTTTGACTTGGTCTGCCTTACAGAGACCATTGATTATACTTTGACAAACAGAAGGACAAACTGTTTGAAATGTCTGAGGGCATATTATTGCGGAAGGGTGCAAGAATTTATTATGGGGGTGATTATATATCTGGAGAAAGAAAGGTGATTTCCATTCACTGAGGAGCTTGAGACCAATTGTCTATTAAATATGGATTATAAGATGTTAATGAAAGTATTACATGCTTGTTAGGAGTTGTGACTTAATTTGCTAGAGTTCACCTTAAGGAACCCTTTAAATTCCCTCCTTTGGTAAATTAATTGTAAGTTTATGAATTTAAATGCTATTGATTAGCTGTTCAGTAGCAGGTAAATTAGTGCTCTTCTTTTGTTTTGAATGGATGCCATGTTTATCAATTACAGTTTCACTGCAACATGTAATAAGAACTCTATTGCAGTCTTTCTTCTTTCCCCTGTGATCTTCAGCAGGAATCTGAACCATTAATCAAACTTGGGTCACCTGGGGTATAGTCAGGATTTCATCCCTCTATTCCAGTAAACCTAGCTAACTCCTTTGCTAACTTTTTGCTTTTTTTATCATGCTTTTCTATTGCAAACTTAATGGAAGGAATGTGGCAATTTCTTAGCATTATTTACCTTCAATGCATCATCGTTCTTTGGTTTTAAGATAGTACAACTACTCATTTTGGCATTTTAAATGCTTAAGAGCATGATTTCGAGGGTGTAGAAGAAATGTGACTACATATTTAAGTTTACAGTTCAAAGGTTCAAACAGCACTTACCGTAATAATTCAGAAATTGCGAATTCATTAGCAGTGTTTTTTCTTTCTTTCTTTTTTTTTAATTACAGTTTCACCTACCTTATTTTTGTTGATATTAATCTGTATTTTTTTCTGCTGAATCCCAATCTCCGCTGGGCTTTTTGAAACAGAGTTAATCACATGAATAATTCAGATATCTGGTATTTTGGAATATGCCAGCAATGATCTAATTAAATAAAAGCATATTTGAACTGGTTACCTGGCTCCATAAGCCAAAATACATGGCCAGTTTCACAACAGTTTCTTCTTTTATTTATATGATTGCAGGCAGGAGGCTTTACTTGTGAGTGTGTGTGTGTGTGTGTGTGTGTGTGTGTGTGTGTGTGTGTGTGTGTGTGTGTGTGTGTGTGTGTTTGTGTCTGTGTGTGTTTATATTAGCAGCAGCAACTTCTTGTGTGTGTGGGGGGTCATATTTTAGTTGTCTGTTCTTCAGTTTGCATTTGAAAGTTGGTATCCCACAATTCCATTGAAGTGGGTGGGATTACATAATTATGTATGCAAATTTTATGTTAATCAGCATACAGATTTGTACCTATTTTTCAGGGGGCTTGTCCAGATTTTTGATGTTTCCAGGTTGAGAGGTATGTGCGGTACATGTATCTGTCACACCAACAAGCCGTACTTATATCACAGCCCAGGTTGATGCTGCGCCTACAGGTTGATGGAGTTGGCCTTGAGTTCCAGATGTGCTACAGTCCCATCAAGGCAGGGTCTGGATTGCTTTGTATGCCAGACAGGGGTAACCTCTGCAAAGTCTGTATGGAACGGGGTAGAGGGACAGTGCTGTTAGCCTATCTGTGTAGGGCAGGTGTTTGTGGATTGGGGTAAGGCTTCAGTGTTTGCAAGACCCTTGTGTGTGGAATCTACATGGTCTGTGGTGTGTAGGTTTGTGGGGTTCTCATGTGATTTATGCCTCTGAGGTGTCCATTGTTTGGGTTTTGTTTTGTTGCGGATCTCCACTTACATGGGTGTGTGTTGTCTATTTTCAGGTGATGTTTACTGACCCCTTACACTGCATGGCAACTATGTTACTGCACAATATGTTCTGGTGTGCACATTCTCCACGTGTCTGGCCAGTGGTTCGCCTTCCCCTTATGTGTGCCTCTTTGTCCTTCTGTAGTCCAAAAAACAAATTCCCCTGCACGTGGGAGGTTGCACGGCAAGAAACGCTGAACAAATTACAAAATTAAAGCCAGCAACATTGGTGAACTGTGCCATATAAAGTAGTTTATTGAAAAAACTACTAAGACCTCATATTATATAGAGAATAAACAGACCGGTTTCGGCCAACAGAAATCTGGCCTTCTTCAGTGAAATACAAAACTCATATAAAAAATAATATGGTCTTATATAGAGAGTAAAGACATTTCATTGGATGACATTTACATATACATTAGTGAACTCATTAATATTAAATACAAACAATCTGATAACATAACATATTCAGTTCACTCAAAAGCATTCATTAAGTCCTGGATTAAACAATGCCCCAAGTTTAGTTATCCATTTTTTCTCCCGAGCATCTAGTTTCTTATGCCAACCAGATTTTTGGCTACGATCCCCAATAAGTTTATCTATAATAATAAAATGAAATTTTGCTGTTACATGTGTAAGTGTGTGTTTATATAAAGCATTGGTTGTCTTTTTGCATTTAATGTCACTAAGGTGTTCAGACATCCGTAGCCTGAATGGTCTGGAAGTCTGACCTATATAAAATGCATGACAACTACAACAAGCCATATAAATTGCCCAATCTGTATTACAATTGGCAAAAAAACGGATATCAAAAACAATACTGCAGTTGCTACTAGTGAATTCCTTGGACTTCAAAATATGTTTACAATTGACACAATGTCCACATGGAAAACATCCAATCAATCTATCACCCAAAATAGTAGTTTGATATAATGTAGGTAATATAGACTCAGAATGATGTTTGTAATGGTTAAAATATCCCGCTAGATTTTTTCCTTTACGGTAAGAAAAAGAACAGGTATTGGGAATTAGTGGTTGAATCCTGCTGTCAGCTTTTAATATATTCCAATTGTCTTTTACAATATTAACAAATCTATTGGTATTCCTGCCAAACGTAGTAGTAAATCGAAGTATATTAGATGGTGGAGACTTTCGTTTATACATTAATAGATTTTCCCTATTCAAACTACAAGCATGATTATAAGCCATAGTAACATATCCTGAGCTGTAACCTCTCTTCATAAATCTATTATGTAAATCCTGAGCATGATGTTTAAAACTAACATCATCAGAACAATTACGTCTTATTCTAAGAAATTGTGATTTTGGAATGTTTCTGGCTATATTTTTGGATGAAAGCTGGAGGCATGGAGCAAAGAGTTATATTCGGGGAATTTTCTGAATACTTCAGTTTCAAGAGTGTCATCCTCTTTCTTAGTAACCAGAACGTCCAAAAGTAATGGATTTCCTGTCATAAGTGATGGTGAACTGAATTTCATTTGTTATCATTTAAATACTCCATGAATTCATGCAGATAACCAATATCTGATTTCCATACCATCCAGCAATCATCCAAATATCTCCGCCAGATATCAATATCCGACAGAAACAGATTATGCATATCATCATAAATCATGATTTCCTCGATATAAGCCATGAAGAGATCAGCATATATGGGGGCAAAGGAAGCCCCCATTGCTGTGCCCTTGATCTGTAAATAACATTCCTGATCATAGAAGAAGACGTTTTTAGTTAGTACATGCTCAGTCAAATTTATGAGAAAGGTATTGAAACCAGGTTTATACAAATTGGATTTATAAAGCCAGTATTCAATGGCATCCAAGCCAGCCCAATGAGGAATATTGGTATATAATGAGCTTACATCCAATGTGCATAGCCACCAATGCTGTTCTAATTGCATATCATTAGCTATGCTCAAAAATTGTGTTGTATCTTGTATCCTAGATCTTACCCAAGGTAGAAGTGGTTTCAAATACCTGGTCAAAAACTGTGAGAGTGGCTCAGTAAGTGATCCTATACCAGAAACTATTGGCCTGCCTGGTGGATGTAAAGGATCTTTGTGTATCTTGGGCTGGAAATAAATAGATTGTCTGGTAGGGTCAGTGATGGTTAGGTGTTTCAATGTTTGAGAAGTAATGATCCCATTGTCAACAGCAGATTCTAAAAAATCATGAATTTGTTCACTGAAGACTGGTGTGGGATCCAGAGGCATTTTGTTATAATATCGGGCATCGCCCAATTGTTGATGAGCCTCATTATCATAATATTTCCAATCCATAACCACCACTGCCCCACCTTTGTCAGCATGAAGAATTACCAATTCCTTATTACTAACCAATTCATCTAAACTAGATATATCACTTTCAGTCATATTATTAGACATTGGTTGTGAAAAGTTATGCTGAAAATGTAAATCCCTGAGTATATTACGCATAAAGAGGCCAACAGAAGGGTGCATAGGTGGTGTAAAGGTTGAAGCATGATATTTAAACTCATCCAAGTGTGATCGTTCTTCATCCCCTTTGTCCTGAAAAAATAATTTGAGATTAATAAGCCTACAAAAAGAAAATAAATCTTGTACAAAATTATCCTCAGGAACAAAGAAACCGGGGATAAAAGATAATCCTTTATTCAATAAAGATATTTGTTCAGATGTTAACACAATACTAGAAATGTTGAAAACATTATTCACTTGTTGGTCAATACTTCCATCAAATTTTGAAGACTTGTAACCCTTTTTGTGTTTCCTACCACCCCTCCTCCCCCCCCTGTTTGATCTAAAGGGAATTTTTGATTACTACGTTTGGGACCCCATGGTATGCTGTGTGTCCGTATCAGTCCCTGATGAGGTGTCATAATCAGTGGAATCCGCTATATTGTCACGTATCTTCAAAATAGAACGTGGACATTTCCTTTTGGAACTATTACTATTAGTGTTTGGTACAGTTTGAAATCTGACATGTCTGGTATTTTTGAAAGGTTGTCCTTTCTGATAGTCAGACAAATCACGTGCAAATTTTTTTAGTTTCCTGTCCTTAAGGCTACTGTCAAAATTCAATATATCAGAACTAAACCTGGATAATAGCGGGGGAAAAAAACTATCCTGCTGATACTGGTTACACTCCTGAATCAATTGTGATACCTTAGAATTTTGTTTATCAACCATCCTAGCATAATACTTGGATAAAGAAAGAACAAACTTCATGGAACATTCTTGTTGAATGGATAACCATTCTGTAGTAAGAATATCATCCGGATCGGCCACCAATGGCTGGATCCTGACCCTGAGACCCCTAGGACAAATCTCTTTAGCCAAATAGGCTTTTAGTAATTTTAGGTGCCAAACACTAGATCTTAATGATCTCATATTCTTATTAAGATCATCAAATAATCCCTGACATGACTGTTCTGGCGACAAAGGATTAGAGTTCAAAGAACCTTCAGAGTTCGAACCAATGCCAAACGGTGCCAGATCATCTTTATCAGAAGACAGATCCAAAAATATTTTGTTTAAATCCATCATAAAAATGATGTAATATTATATTATAAACCACGCCCTGTGTCCAAATTAAAACAATAATGGCCTGAAAATGAATTATGCAAAAGCATACATTTTTCAGCCACGTTACACACAGGACTATAATGGCATGACACTGGTATAATCAAACATAAGATGAAAAGTCCAATATAATATATATATATAATGTTATTAATGTGTCAAAGATTGTACCCTAGGTGAGGCACCCGAAAATTACTTAAACTTTAATATGGAATACTCAAAGGCCAAAATCATAGACAATGGCGGCAAGAAAACAGATGATATCCAACATCAGATGTTAATTAAAAAGTGTGTACCAAGAATATGAAAGATGATATATATAAATCAAATTTCAAATGATAATAAGGATTCAGCAACCAGCATCAAACAGGACAATACCCCACTGGCATGGTGTATAAGCATAAAAACTTATTATATTTACTCAATATACTAAGATTCAATGTAAATTAGAATGAAGCACCACAAGGTAACTCCTAAGGCTAAATTATTAATAATGTCCAAAATGTAATTATACAATTGTAATATAGTATCAAAAAGACCTTATTAAGTGATACTATAAGAATGTTGATTATACAAAATCATATATTTATCCACTATAAGATGAAACACCACAAGGTTTCTCCTTAAAGCTGAATACTCAGTGATATCCAAAATATAATCATAATCACACAGTCATAGTAGTATCACAATTCTAATGATATGATACTATAAAAAATATTAATCATGAAAAGTTATATATTTGTTCCCTATAATATGTCTAAGTATAACAAACATCAAGTTTATTGTAGATAAACTCGATGTAACAGTTACTGACCATCAAGATAGAAGGGGGGGAAACAAGAGATAAGTGTACCCATTGACCATCAAAAAAAGGAGAAGGGACATAAATATGGCATAAAGAGATAAATATACCCCACAACACTAAGAGCAAACAACCAACAATCAGTCATGAGCTTATTCATTCAGAAGGGTATAAGTATCACTCATTAAATAATAAGGCCATGTGTATACAATGATGCCCGTTTATAACTAAACCCCATTCATAAATGAATATGAAATGTGAACCCCATACAGCACAATTGTATTCAAAAAATATATATATACACAGCAGCCAATTAGTTCTTAGTATATACAAAATTCAAAAAACCACAAAAACATTAGAAAAATGTGTTGAATAAATAAATCCTAATGGCAGCTTCCAATGACCATATTCAAAAAATGGCGATATACAAACACATTTCAAATGTGTGTAGATGATTTACAAATGAATAGTCCATGTATAAAAAGAAAAATGACCATAAAAAAGTTACACACAAATGTAAATTAAACTGCACCAATCACTTAAACTGCTGCTCGTATAGAAAAGAAAACTTTTTAATAATTGTCCATATGAGCCTGTATGTAGTATTCCCTTCTAAACATTTATCCAAGCATATATATCCACGCTTAGTCCTAACTAAACAAAAAAGGTAGTAATTGTCCAACAAGTCACCATCCAAAGAAAATATACGATGATAACAGCTAGTCCAAAAGGATATTGACAGCCCTTTAAATCCAATGTGCACATACAGTTTTGCGATATATGTTCATAGGCGTAGTAAAATAAATTCACATTAAATATATTGAGTTTTAAGTTGAGTCGCTTATAAGGACACCAAGATAAATCCAGTACCTAATCGTTGGAATCACATATACAATTCAACAGCACAATTCACGTTGTTCGAAGAGCGAAACTGTGTAACGCAAAAGGATATTAACAGCCCTTTAAGTCCAATGTGCACATACAGTTTTGCGATATATGTTCATATGCGTAAAAATAAATTCACATTAGATGTACTGAGGCTTAAGTTGAGTCGCTTATAAGGACACCAAGATAAATCCAGTACCTGATCGTTGGAATCACATATACACAATTCCGTAACAGCACAATTCACGTTATTCGCTGAAAAGCACGCCAAACATATCCAAATCTGGCCGTAATGTGTAAAAACACATAATCCTAGAAAAAAGTCCACGGGAGCCTGGACAAAAAGTTTATAATGTAGATATCATCCCAAAGAGAAACGGCGACACGCCAACACAGCACACCATGAGGTCCCCAGCAGGAAGAGCGAAACTGTGTAACACAAAACAAATTCCCCTGCACGTGGGAGGTTGCACGGCAAGAAACGCTGAACAAATTACAAAATTAAAGCCAGCAACATTGGTGAACTGTGCCATATAAAGTAGTTTATTGAAAAAACTACTAAGACCTCATATTATATAGAGAATAAACAGACCGGTTTAAACAATGCCCCAAGTTTAGTTATCCATTTTTTTCTCCCGAGCATCTAGTTTCTTATGCCAACCAGATTTTTGGCTACGATCCCCAATAAGTTTGTATAATCCAGGACTTAATGAATGCTTTTGAGTGAACTGAATATGTTATGTTATCAGATTGTTTGTATTTAATATTAATGAGTTCACTAATGTATATGTAAATGTCATCCAATGAAATGTCTTTACTCTCTATATAAGACCATATTATTTTTTATATGAGTTTTGTATTTCACTGAAGAAGGACAGATTTCTGTTGGCCGAAACCGGTCTGTTTATTCTCTATATAATATGAGGTATTAGTAGTTTTTTCAATAAACTACTTTATATGGCACAGTTCACCAATGTTGCTGGCTTTAATTTTGTAATTTGTTCAGCGTTTCTTGCCGTGCAACCTCCCACGTGCAGGGGAATTTGTTTTGTGTTACACAGTTTCGCTCTTTCTGCTGGGTACCTCATGGTGTGCTGTGTTGGCGTGTCGCCGTTTCTCTTTGGGATGATATCTACATTATAAACTTTTTGTCCAGGCTCCCGCAGACTTTTTTCTAGGATTATGTGTTTTTACACATTACGGCTAGATTTGGATATGCTTGGCGTGCTTTTCAGTGAATAACGTGAATTGTGCTGTTACGGAATTGTGTATATGTGATTCCAACGATCAGGTACTGGATTTATCTTGGTGTCCTTATAAGCGACTCAACTTAAGCTTCAATACATCTAATGTGAATTCATTTTATTACGCATATGAACATATATTGCAAAACTGTATGTGCACATTGGACTTAAAGGGCTGTCAATATCCTTTTGTGTTACACAGTTTCGCTCTTCGAACAACGTGAATTGTGCTGTTACGGAATTGTGTATATGTGATTCCAACGATCAGGTACTGGATTTATCCTGGTGTCCTTATAAGCGACTCAACTTAAACCTCAATACATTTAATGTGAATTTATTTTATCACGCATATGAACATATATCGCAAAACCGTATGTGCACATTGGACCTAAAGGGCTGTCAATATCCTTTTGGACTAGCTGTTATCATCGTATATTTTCTTTGGATGGTGACTTGTTGGACAATTACTATCTTTCCTGTTTAGTTAGGACTAAGCGTGGATATATATGCTTGTATAAATGTTTAGAAGGGAATACTACATACAGGCTCATATGGACAATTACCAAAAAGTTTTCTTTTTTATACGAGCAGCATTTTAAGTGATTGGTGCAGTCTAATTTACATTTGTGTGTAACTTTTTTATGGTCCTTTTTCTTTTTATACATGGACTATTCATTTGTAAATCATCTACACACATTTGAAATGTGTTTGTATATCGCCACTTTTTTTGAATATGGTCATTGGAAGCTGCCATTAGGATTTATTTATTCAATACATTTTTCTAATGTTTTTGTCGTGGTTTTTTGAATTTTGTATATACTAAGAACTAATTGGCTGCTGTGTATATATATATATTTTTTGAATACAATTGTGCTGTATGGGGCTCACATTTCATATTCATTTATGAATGGGGTTTAGTTACAAACGGGCATCATTGTATACACATGGCCTTATTATTTAATCAGTGATACTTATACCCTTCTGAATGAATAAGCTCATGACTGATTGTTGGTTGTTTGCTCTTAGTGTTGTGGGTTATATTTATCTCTTTATGCCATATTTATGTCCTTTTCTTTTTTGATGGTCAGTGGGGTACACTTATCTCCTTACGCCATATTTGTTTCCCCCCCTTCTATCTTGATGGTCAGTAACTGTTACATCGAGTTTATCTACAATAAACTTGATGTTTGTTATACTTAGACATATTATAGGGAACAAATATATAACTTTTCATGATTAATATTTTCTATAGTATCATATCATTAGTATTGCGATACTACTATGACTGTGTGATTATTATTATATTTTGGATATCACTGAGTATTCAGCTCTAAGGAGAAACCTTGTGGTGTTTCATCTTATTACAATCAACATTTTTTTAGTATCACTTAATAAGGTCTTTTTGATACTATATTACAATTGTATAATTACATTTTGGACTTTATTAATAATTTAGCCTTAGGAGTTACCTTGTGGTGTTTCATTCTAATTTACATTGAATCTTAGTATATTGAGTAAATATAATAAGTTTTTATGTTTATACACTATGCCAGTGGGGTATTGTCCTGTTTGATGCTGGTTGCTGAATCCTTATTATCATTTGAAATTTGATTTATATATATCATCTTTCACATTCTTGGTACACACTTTTTAACTAACATCTGATGTTGGACATCATCTGTTTTCTTGCCGCCATTGTCTATGATTTTGGCCTTTGAGTATTCCATATTAAGTTTAAGTAATTTTTGGGTGCCTTACCTAGGGTATAATCTTTGACACATTAATAACATTATATATATATATATTATATTGGACTTTTCATCTTATGTTTGATTATACCAGTGTCATGCCATTATAGTCCTGTGTGTAACGTGGCTGAAAAATGTATGCTTTTGCATAATTCATTTTCAGGCTATTATTGTTTTAATTTGGACACAGGGCGTGGTTTATAATATAATATTACATCATTTTTATGATGGATTTAAACAAAATATTTTTGGATCTGTCTTCTGATAAAGATGATCTGGTACCGTTTGGCATTGGTTCGAACTCTGAAGGTTCTTTGAACTCTAATCCTTTGTCGCCAGAACAGTCATGTCAGGGATTATTTGATGATCTTAATAAGAATATGAGATCATTAAGATCTAGTGTTTGGCACCTAAAATTACTAAAAGCCTATTTGGCTAAAGAGATTTGTCCTAGGGGTCTCGGGGTCAGGATCCAGCCATTGGTGGCCGATCCGGATGATACTCTTACTACAGAATGGTTATCCATTCAACAAGAATGTTCCATGAAGTTTGTTCTTTCTTTATCCAAGTATTATGCTAGGATGGTTGATAAACAAAATTCTAAGGTATCACAATTGATTCAGGAGTGTAACCAGTATCAGCAGGATAGTTTTTTTCCCCCGCTATTATCCAGGTTTAGTTCTGATATATTGAATTTTGACAGTAGCCTTAAGGACAGGAAACTTTAAAAATTTGCACGTGATTTGTCTGACTATCAGAAAGGACAACCTTTCAAAAATACCAGACATGTCAGATTTCAAACTGTACCAAACACTAATAGTAATAGTTCCAAAAGGAAACGTCCACGTTCTATTTTGAAGAGACGTGACAATATAGTGGATTCCACTGATTATGACACCTCATCAGGGACTGATACGGACACACAGCATACCATGGGGTCCCCCACGCCCAAACGTAGTAATCAAAAATTCCCTTTAGATCAAACAGGGGGGGGAGGAGGGGTGGTAGGAAACACAAAAAGGGTTACAAGTCTTCAAAATTTGATGGAAGTATTGACCAACAAGTGAATAATGTTTTCAACATTTCTAGTATTGTGTTAACATCTGAACAAATATCTTTATTGAATAAAGGATTATCTTTTATCCCCGGTTTCTTTGTTCCTGAGGATAATTTTGTACAAGATTTATTTTCTTTTTGTAGGCTTATTAATCTCAAATTATTTTTTCAGGACAAAGGGGATGAAGAACGATCACACTTGGATGAGTTTAAATATCACGCTTCAACCTTTACACCACCTATGCACCCTTCTGTTGGCCTCTTTATGCGTAATATACTCAGGGATTTACATTTTCAGCATAACTTTTCACAACCAATGTCTAATAATATGACTGAAAGTGATATATCAATTTATATGAATTGGTTAGTAATAAGGAATTGGTAATTCTTCATGCTGACAAAGGTGGGGCAGTGGTGGTTATGGATTGGAAATAATAATGAGGCTCATCGACAATTGGGCGATGCCCGATATTATAACAAAATGCCTCTGGATCCCACACCAGTCTTCAGTGAACAAATTCATGATTTTTTAGAATCTGCTGTTGACAATGGGATCATTACTTCTCAGTATGTACCAAGTCCTGTGCACGAGGGGATGCACGGTCCAAACCAAGTAGAAAGCTCCAAATAGACCAGCAAGGCAGCACAGAGTTCAATATATTTATTAAATACTGATAAATATAACAGACTAGTTTCGGCCAACAGCCTTCTTCAGTGTAAAACAGTATGACAATGGGATCATTACTTCTCAAACATTGAAACACCTAACCATCACTGACCCTACCAGACAATCTATTTATTTCCTGCCCAAGATACACAAAGATCCTTTACATCCACCAGGCAGGCCAATAGTTTCTGGTATAGGATCACTTACTGAGCCACTCTCACAGTTTTTGACCAGGTATTTGAAACCACTTCTACCTTGGGTAAGATCTAGGATACAAGATACAACACAATTTTTGAGCATAGCTAATGATATGCAATTAGAACAGCATTGGTGGCTATGCACATTGGATGTAAGCTCATTATATACCAATATTCCTCATTGGGCTGGCTTGGATGCCATTGAATACTGGCTTTATAAATCCAATTTGTATAAACCTGGTTTCAATACCTTTCTCATAAAGTTGACTGAGCATGTACTAACTAAAACGCCTTCTTCTATGATCAGGAATGTTATTTACAGATCAAGGGCACAGCAATGGGGGCTTCCTTTGCCCCCATATATGTTGATCTCTTCATGGCTTATATCGAGGAAATCATGATTTATGATGATATGCATAATCTGTTTCTGCCGGATATTGATATCTGGCGGAGATATTTGGATGATTGCTGGATGGTATGGAAATCAGATATTGGTTATCTGCATGAATTCATGGAGTATTTAAATGGTAACAAATGGGGAATTCAGTTCACCATCACTTATGACAGGAAATCCATTACTTTTTTGGACGTTCTGGTTACTAAGAAAGAGGATGACACTCTTGAAACTGAAGTATTCAGAAAATTCCCCGAATATAACTCTTTGCTCCATGCCTCCAGCTTTCATCCAAAACATATAGCCAGAAACATTCCAAAATCACAATTTCTTAGAATAAGACGTAATTGTTCTGATGATGTTAGTTTTAAACATCATGCTCAGGATTTACATAATAGATTTATGAAGAGAGGTTACAGCTCAGGATATGTTACTATGGCTTATAATCATGCTTGTGGTTTGAATAGGGAAAATCTATTAATGTATAAACGAAAGTCTCCACCATCTAATATACTTCGATTTACTACTACGTTTGGCAGGAATACCAATAGATTTGTTAATATTGTAAAAGACAATTGGAATATATTAAAAGCTGACAGCAGGATTCAACCACTAATTCCCAATACCTGTTCTTTTTCTTACCGTAAAGGAAAAAATCTAGCGGGATATTTTAACCATTACAAACATCATTCTGAGTCTATATTACCTACATTATATCAAACTACTATTTTGGGTGATAGATTGATTGGATGTTTTCCATGTGGACATTGTGTCAATTGTAAACATATTTTGAAGTCCAAGGAATTCACTAGTAGCAACAGCAGTATTGTTTTTGATATCTGTTTTTTTGCCAATTTTAATACAGATTGGGCAATTTATATGGCTTGTTGTAGTTGTCATGCATTTTATATAGGTCAGACTTCCAGACCATTCAGGCTACGGATGTCTGAACACCTTAGTGACATTAAATGCAAAAAGACAACCAATGCTTTATATAAACACACACTTACACATGTAACAGCAAAATTTCATTTTATTATTATAGATAAACTTATTGGGGATCGTAGCCAAAAATCTGGTTGGCATAAGAAACTAGATGCTCGGGAGAAAAAATGGATAACTAAACTTGGGGCATTGTTTAATCCAGGACTTAATGAATGCTTTTGAGTGAACTGAATATGTTATGTTATCAGATTGTTTGTATTTAATATTAATGAGTTCACTAATGTATATGTAAATGTCATCCAATGAAATGTCTTTACTCTCTATATAAGACCATATTATTTTTTATATGAGTTTTGTATTTCACTGAAGAAGGCCAGATTTCTGTTGGCCGAAACCGGTCTGTTTATTCTCTATATAATATGAGGTCTTAGTAGTTTTTTCAATAAACTACTTTATATGGCACAGTTCACCAATGTTGCTGGCTTTAATTTTGTAATTTCGTCTGTAGTCCAGTCACAGGCTTTGGCCACAGTGGCTGCTATGTATTTGTAATTCTGAGTGGGGTACCTACCATTACATCACACACAGGGTTGTGGACTTCACTCCTCTGAGTGCACCTATTTAGCAGGTTGTCCATCATTGCACCACTTCATTTGCTGTGGTCCTTAGATGGTTTGTGTTGCTATATGATATTATGAGGCTACATGCGGGCCTATCTGTCATACCGTCACAGACTGACATCTGCATAGGCCAAATATGACAGTCAGATAAAGGCCCATACATGGGGACAGGGCGTTAATCATGTTCTGCCAAACATAGACAGTTGAGAGACCTGTTTGGTAATTGCCTGTTTGCTCTTATGGGTTTGATGTCTGATTCCCTAGTGTCTGCCATTGCTGTTTTGACATGACCCTTTCTTGTTTGGCAAATAGTTGGCAGGTAAATGAAATGTTAGGACAAGCAGAACAGATATACAAGGCATACTTGTGTTCCTTCTGTGACAACCTGTGTCATTCCAGGGGTATGGCTGTTGGCCACTGACATGTTGTCAGTGTTGATACAGAAAGGTAGCAGCCTTTTATACACTGGCAGTACACTGACCTTTAGGTACCTCAACTTCTGAGAAACAGACATCTGGACAATGTCATAAGTGATTGGGGGACAGAGGCCTCAATGTAGGGACCATTTTTAAGTATTGATCTTACAAACCTAGAAAGCTGATTCAATAACAGGTTTTGATTTAGCATGCATGTTTCTATGGGTTTGCAGTCTGACACTATAATCTGTCATTATTTTCTGATTGTAGTCTTACGTGATTTGCCAATGAATTGCCAGACAACCACTATTTTATGTTATACAGACCACAATTATGATGCAAACTTCTGTACATTCTGCAATAGGTCTGTACAGTTGAGAGGTATGGTAGGCACTGTGTAGGTTACTCCAAGCTGTGTACTGTCCATATGTGTGGCCCCCTTCCATGATCTGTACTGCTTCCCTACATTAACAGATATTGACATCTGGACAGGGTGTACATCTCCTACCATAGGTGTAGCTGACATGCATAATAGTTGGCACTACAGTTCTCTGAACATGACCCTGTCAAAGATAGCACTGTACATAGGCCACTACAACAGCTGGGAGTAAGTGCTGGCCAAATCCTGACAGTATTAACCACACATACACATAGCTCATTGCCCCTCCATATTGTGGACATGCAACAAGTTATCATGTGTATTGTGACAGCCCTGGCAATGTGTGCCCTGCTGCTATTTCCCTGCAAACATACATGTTACTGCATTTCTGTGGGAATATGGGGGGGGGCACACCTGTCAACTGTACACATTTGCACAGACTCTGCTGATATTTGCTTTATATTTTGGTTCCATTAAGCAAACTATTGTGCCCTGTCTTGGGGATTACAGGCATATCACTAAAGACCACAGATCGGATTGTAATGGCATACATTTGGGTTTCAGACTTCTTACCTTTCAGAGCTTTACTGCAACTCCAAGACCTGCTGTGCTATCACTGTGTAAGTCTATAGTGGGGTATTTTATCACTGTCACCATTTGTGGGCCTTTGCCAATCATTTCTTTATGTTTTTCTACAGCTGACTTGCTGGGTGAGGCTGAGGGGTGAGTATGGGATTCCCACACTGACATCCATGCTTGTGACCTATGACTCACCAGTTAGTTGGCCCCCCACATATACTGCAGTGGGATTTTTCATATTGGGTACTACTGCATAGTGTGGGGAGGCCAGTATTGGGAAAACATTTCCTGGTGTCCCACATAGCTGTCAGTTGTCTGCTGCTATCCCAGTATGCCACCCCATTCCATTGCATGCATGTAGCAATACCATAGATATGGTACCAGAACATACTAATACATTCATTTATTGTTAAAAAGACTGACTTACTTTGTACCTGTGGCAGTTGTGTGGACAGTGCTTGAGGGCTGCCTATGTCAGATGCATGCAGGACACTGCCTATACATGGCAGGTCACAGGTAGTGTGAAGTGTGTATCATCCATTTTACTGTGTGTGCGAGTCAGAAAGAAGTGTCAGTCCTGGGTGCCTACAGTGTCAGTGTGTGTGCTATGCATTGCCTCTTTGCCAAGGCCAGGCCATACTGGGTGAGCTTCCATCTGCCTACAGGAGCTTGCTCTGGGGGTTCCTCCTCTGAGTCCCTCTGTGCTTGTTGGGACCTTGGCAATGGTGGGGGGATGTTTGGCCCTTCCCTGTGCTGTTCCTGCTGCAGCTGCTTCCACAGGATCATATTGTGTAGCATGGCACATACTATAAACATGTGTGCACATGTGGCTGGAGAGTACTGCAAGGCTCCACCAGATATGTCAAGGCAGTGGAACCGTAACTTGAGCATCCCGAACACACACTCTATAATGATCCTGGTTAGTGTGTGTGCCTCATTATGTCATTCTTGAGTGGGTGTGTGTGCATTTCTGATGGGTGTCATCATCCACCACTCCAGTGCATAGCCAGCATCCCCCACCAGATGGCCATACGGGATGTCCCCCATGGCAAATCCTTGATACAGCTGTGAGGAATGCCAGATGTGGGAGTTGTTATAGTTTTCAGGGTTGCCAGCACACACATTCATGATAATGTCCCGGGCATTGCACATGACCTGGCAGCTGATGGAGTGGAAGCCCTTGCAGTTTATGTAGAACCTACCCTGCTCACCGGGTGGTGCTTTGATGTGGATGTGTGTGCATCTACGGCACCCAGTACCTCCAGGTAGTCTGCTACATGGTGGAAGAGGCGCATATTGCTGGTTCACTCCTCACAGGTGCTGGGGAAGTAAATGTGCTCACCAGCATGTGGTATCATGGCATCCAGGAACTGGTGGAGTACCCTGGATGCAGATGCCTGTGAGACCCCCATGATGTCCCCAGTATGTCTTTGGAAAGTACCTGTAGCTAGTATTCTTAAGGCTACACATACCTTGGTATCCACTGGGATGGGTTCCCCTCTGTTGGCTCTGGGTCTGAGGTGAGGCTGGCACAGCTCAATGAGTTGTTGAAATATGTCCCTGTCCACCCTGAAGTGCTCTACTATCTCCAGATCATGTAGCCCCTGGTAAGTTGCCCTGGGTCTGAACACTCTTCTCCTCCTTCTCAGTCTGGGATGGTTGCAAGAATTATCTCGTCACTGATGTCAGCCTCTAGCACATACTGATGTATCAAAGCAACAGCAGCCTGTAACATTTTTTTGGTTAAAATTCCCCTAAGTGTGTAAACCAATGATGCAGAGTTTGTGGGAGAAAACAGACTGAATGGTGTTTTCACAGTTTATACGTTTGTGCTGCAGATGCTGCATGTATGATTGGCTGGCTTTAATACATTCCAGCTGCTTGCTATTTTATTTGTACTTGATTGCTTTTATTCTGCTATTTCCCTTTTTTCCCTTTCCATTTCCACCCCTTTTAAGCCCTGATGCATGCCACACAAACCCAGTGCACTATTTCCTGTTTTTTTTTTGTTTTTGTTTTTTTTTTTAGACCTGGTGTGCACTGCGCAAACCTGTTTGCTAAAGTAAAAATGGCCCTCCCCTGGACATGAACACACTCTTCATTTCATGGAATAAGTCAATACAGCCTCGGACACACACCCTTCCTTAGCTGTGCTTAGCTAAGCTCAAATGGGAGCCATGGAGCTCCAATGTGCTTACACCAAGCATGACACACCCCTTTTTCATGTCAGCTGCTTCTCCTGCTTACACTGCAAAATTATTGCTCCTACACAGTTAGGTGCAGCCAAAGAATGGTCAACATTTAGTGATTCAGTAAAATTTGCCCATTTCCATACCCCACTACCTTAGTCCCTGGTTACACCTCTACACCACAGCCTTCCTCCTTAGCAACCAGTATTAGTTGTTATTATTTTGTTTCTGCATGCCATAGACTATAATGGCAAAATGCAGATTTCACTTAAAATTGTCTTTTCACATTTTTTTTTCATTTTCGGCACAATCCCATTTGCGCACTGATGACCTATGCTTAAATGGCTGAAATCAGCCCAAAAAAATAAACTTTGATTTTTATAATTTTGCAGCTCTTTTCTATGCCACTTGCCATATTTTTGGTCATTGGGATGCCTAATGATTATAATGCATGCTTTACTTTGAGCTGTCATGCCCCCATTTTGATTTTTGCAGAAATTTATTCGGCTAGTAGCCAAATACATTTCTGCAGCGGACACTATTCTAGCACAGATGCCTGCCTGCTTACTGAATTGCTAATTTGCCTCATTTGTATGGTTTTAACAAGCAAATGAGGTAATTAGCATTATTCAGTGGTGTCCATGCCAGAATAGCGCAGCCAGGCTCATGCACACCCCATGCTTGGTTTACTGAATTGCACAGGCTCTGACCTCTGTGTTTGAGCCGTGCCACTATTCAGACACAGGATTTTAGCTTACTAATTCCTGGGGTTAATCTTTTTGCATAGTCAATCAATATAGGTTAGGAAGGTGTGTGGATGTTTTGTTGTTGAAACTCTAGCCTTGCATGACTAAAGTGTGTATGAGCAAACTGAAGCAAGATAACTTGCAAGCTCTTGACTATGTGATGTGAAAGAAATACAGAAATGTAACCATTGTCTTCTCTTTTCATTATTTTAAAACTTGTAGGCTCAAAGCAGATATTGTGAGTAGACAGTCAGGCTGGGAGTTATGCCTGCTATATGTGAATGAAATGACTGGCCTTCCTGTTGTACTTTGCAAGAGTAAAGTGCATTTGAGTGAAGTAAGATCACCCACAGCTCTGAACTCTGGCTGTTGTTTATGTGAAAAAATACACAAATTAATAACAATGTTGACTTTTATCCATTTTTTTTTGTCTTTGAACCTCTCAAGATCTAAGCAGATACTGTGGTAGCCAGTAGGGATTGGGGCTATGTGTGAATGAAGCAACTAGTCCTGCTGTTTACTGTTGTAATTCCAGCTTTGCAAGACTGTAATAGTTGTCTGTATATTCAGATGAATGTAATCTAATTATCAAATGTATGAGTCATTCTTAATGATTCTTAATGTATGTTATTTCATATCTGTTTATATATATCTATATATATATATATATATATATATATATATATATATATATATATATATATTTATACTGAATGTATGTTTAAAATGTTTGTAATATGTTAGAGCTTTTCCTCCCAGGACATATCCTGAAAACAGTTTTTGACTAAAGAAACCTGGGTAAATAGAAATAGAATAAATGAAATGAAATGTGTATTTGTGTAATGTGAGCTTACACACATAAGATGTGACTAATATTTCTGTCAACAAAATGAAATGAATGCAAGTATGTAACCCAGCTGTTACTATTATTTCTGCTTGAATTCTGGTAGGGTAAAAGCAGATACTTTTGTTAGGTAATGGGAATGGAGGGGCTGTTTGTGAATGAAATGAGTTAACTGCCCCTGCTGTTTACAGTTGCAGTTCTGGCTTTGCAAGATTAATGTGTATTTTGGTAAAGTCAGTTGTCTTACATACCTGTGTTAATGTCTATGAGAACGACTGGCACATTAGGCATTGGACTGACCTTGATCTGTGAATAATAAATTAAGAGAGTACAATGGGATTTTAAAATCTCCTTACTTTTCACTTCACATTGTGCAAAAAGCAGATTATGTGATACAGTACAATATATGTTTACTATATCATGTTTACTCATAATAGTTTCATGTATTCAAAACCAACCAGATTTTTACTATTTAGAGATGTTTAGGTTTCATGCTGTTAGAACATAACGTAAACACCCCATTAGCTTTGAAATGTGATTTAGTCTAGCATTTGATAGACTACTCAGCATGTGCAATAGTGATTGAGCAGTTATTTAATGCAACATGGTAAGCATACTCATTGTTGATGCCACTGTATCTTAGCTCCGCCCTATGATATTAGCCTCATCCCTTTCTAGTTGGCCCCACCACATTCAAGTGTCTCTTCCAGCCCCCTTTTGATTTGAAGTCACCAGCCACCACTGGATCTCCTTCCCCATTTGTTTTCTTTTTTGTTTGGTCTGTAATCTTGTAGGTATGAATAGCTTGGTATGAGGTGGTGAAGACTAAGGGCAATAGGTCTCAGCCATGTTTCTGTAATAGTTATAAAATCAAGATTATGTTACATGGAAAAGTCACTGATTTAGTTGATTTTATTCTTGATGCTGTCAACATTAAAGAAGGAGCAGGTATTAAGACACTTTATTAGTTTGCGTTGAGGCAGTATTGTTAAGTGGCCCTGGATTGTGCTCAGTGTTGCCTCTTACAAAAGTATAAAGATAATGAAACTGAGTTTGAGTAGTGTTTTTGGAATGTGTGAATTTGGGAAGAATTGGGATTCTCTACCAAAATTAGAAATAATGAGGAAATGGGACCACTATGTGTTTGATATATGTAAGCTGGGTGTTGGCATGGATGTGATGTGAATGCTTAATTGGCTATACATCAGTAGTATTTGTGTAGATATTACATGATATATGGTGGCAGTGGCAATCGGGTAATTTCTGTAGTTTTGTGTGTGAGGGTTGAAGAAAAGTAATATAAACAGTACAGTGTAAAAGCATTCAGTGGTTTTATGTATTTTTAGTATGAAGTAACTATAGGAGAGGATTAAAGATCTAGAGAATGTAGAGTATGAGGGAATAATGAAATAAAATGGGTGAAGATCTCCTGGTATAACATTGCTTGTCTGGACATTTGGGGTGGTAAGACAGTAAATATATGTGAAATTAAGCTGACGTCTGACTGGGTGTGAAGAGAGTGAATTAGCACAGTGTGGTGGGAATGTTGTTGAGTGAGAGCAACATTAAAGCCCAGTGAACTGCCAACATAGAAATAATTGCAAGCCCCACCAGAAGATCAGAAGGACACACATGATGTGCCATGGCTGATGAGACAGGTGATGATACAGTATGAGTGGGCTTTGATGAGCTAGTAAAGTCTTGTTCTAAACATAGAGCCATGAAAAGGCTACTACACAGATATACACATTGCAACATCTAATGGCCATCAATCAGTGCCGTTGTTACTGCACTGTCACACAATTTGCATACACACCTGTAACCTATTCCCAATGGCATCATGCATTCATGCACCTTTGAAAATAAGGGGCATATTCGCGGAGTACATTATGAATAAACTTTACAGACATTTGCACACTGCATGTACGCATGCTTATACGGCATACACACATCATGAATATGCTATGTAGGCATGTGTACATCACAGTTCAGTATTTCAGAAATACAAAATTGCCAATATGTGCACAGGCATTCTACTCATGTCTGTTTCATTTGGTCATTGGTTATATTGTTTAAGCCAACATGGTCAAGACTACATTATTGACAATTTAGTTCAGCGACCATTTTGACTAAGATTTTTTTTAAGAAGCAACACAAATTTAGGATATCTATAAATAAACATACACTTAGGACACTTACAGGTATTATAATAATGCTAAACATATAATGACACATTATGTACACACGGTATAGTCAGTGGCATATACATAAGAAACATGTGCACACATAATCTCACACAGACTCACACAGGAGCACAGACACACTCACTTAAACATACATAGGAGCATTAGTAGATATGATCTCACTTGCCAATAGCAACAATAATAAAAACATACATTATTAATTCTAACACATATAAAATACCCTGCCTATGCATCATCACACATTATTAAACTATCCATCATGCATGCAGGTATTACCAAACACTTAGGTTAAAGGTACTACCTACTTTAAGAAGAGTTATCTTTGATGCATTCAGCAGGTAAGGTATGCAAAGCATAATCTACAATGTGTACAGCAATATAGGGGCTTTTTCCCCATCTATGTCTCAAATTTCTGTGCAACGTACTTTATTATACACTCAGGAACACTAATAGCTCAAATACTGAATACAGTCTGCAAAAGTACAGAACATAGACAGCACAGTGATACAGTTTACAGGGACAGTTGAGCACGTCATATGTTAAGCCTGTCAAGCAAAAATACAAACATAGTGCACAATGACATTCAAGGTTGCATATATTTACATAAATTCCTGACAGTCTATGACATCACCTTAAACCTGACAAGGTTAAATTAGGTTGAATAACCATCATGATTACAAGCCACAGAACATGTACAGGCCAGGTTTTCACAGATGAAATGGTACAGCCATTATCAAAGAGGGGAGTGATATCTATACTGTACCATGGATCTTCAACACCTGCCATGTAGGGCAATGAGGGCATGCAAGTTGGTGAGAACATCTCACTATGTGTACCTGCCATCAATGCCACTGTTGTGGAAGGAGTTAACAAAGGGGTATTTTTCATGAGCAGTAGATCATAGCAGGATACATGTGGGTATCAATGGGAGGCTTTAACAATGCAACACCCAAGAGGGTTTAGGATTGTGTGGTGGGAACTGCGACAATAGGAAAAAGGTGCTACAGCAGAACATCATTGTACTTGTGGGTGACATGCCTATTTGCCTTTGCTGAACAGCAGCTGTGGTGCTTGAAGACCCATGCAGGGGAGGATGGGGCTGAACAGCATGCTCCAGGTTGGCCATATTGAGTGAGGAAGATGGTGTCTCTAATCATGCTAACCTGCTGTAGTTCAAGTGAGTACTTGCACATTACAACTGGGTGCTAGATAAACAGATGTGTACTCAATGATCTCAAGCCAGTAATCGTAGTCTTCCTGGGTGTGTGTGTGGGGGGGCAAGGGACACCCCCTCAGACAGGTGGGTACACAAGTCTGCCAGCAGAGCTACAGTTAGTGCCAAAGATGTGCCTTCATTGTTGGGATGCTATTGACTACACAATTGATACAATACCTCTAGACAGATGGCTCACTAAATATCCTTATGTTTGCTACAAAACATAAGGCAAAGAGTCCCTGATACTTCCTAAACCACCTTGTTCTAGGAACATCGCTACTCCCAAACCTTAATTGTTTATGCAGCTTTTGACAGCATTTGTGCAGGGGTGAAATAGTATTCTGCTGCATAGTTTTGTATAACACAGTAAAGACAAAGGGGATGCTGTGTCCTAGAGTGGGGCTTCCGTTGTGGCCTCTATATCACAAGGGATTATATCCTAGCCACTCAGAGGCATGATGTGTAACTCAGTCTTACCATTGGAAGAGATAGACTGTAACATATTACATCACAAGGTTAAGGGTGCGCTAGAAGTGTATATCTAGATGATATGTACCCATGCTCTTCAAGAATCATACTCGTCATCCATCATGACTCAGCAGGGGAAGCAGGTGGGCTACTATGTACATATGCAAATATACCAGTTCTAGGCTACCATGCTGCAGACTCTGGAATATGTATGGAGATGACAGATGGAAGGCATTCTGTAAGGAGGGGGGAGGATGCAGTGCCTGGAAATGGATTTGGTACAAGGGATATACGTAGCTGTGATACACATCATAAAGCTTGAAAAGAAGCAACTCATATCACCTACATGCAGATATACTACATATGGATTTTAGGTGTATTGTTAATGTTAAATGTTTGTATTTGTGCAACACTTGTATGCATATAGCAAAGCTATGTTACCGTATGAAATGCTTCCATAGACATAATTTTTCACACGATCTACAATGATGCAGTCCACCCTGTTCACACCTATAAGAACTTCAGGGTATGGTATTATATGTGGACAGTAGCATCTAATGTTCCATCTTATCTGTTACATTCATCTGAAATGCCTTCTCCTTCAGTAGTTGTGGCCATAATTAGAAGACAACTATCTATGGCTATTGACTAGGCAAATTATGGTATCCATGTTCCTATTTTCCTGATGCCTAGCAATGATTCATGGACATTAAACGTCAATGTGTTGTTGTAATAAACAGTCATGGTCACACATCTATGCAAAGACAAAACGTAGTAGACCAGCAAAAAACACACAAGACAGGCACCCAAGAGAAGTAAGTCCAAACACCGGAAAATCCGTAACAATATGGATGAGTTGTAGCAGCTGACAGCTTTTCCAAAAGGATACAATCTGTTATTGAAGACCAGTGATAAAGTCCAAAAAGAAGAAAGCGTAAAAAATCCCTTTAACGCAGAGTTTATTGGTTTACAGAAGTTTAGCGTTTTCGCTCGAGGCACAGCTCCAGCTTCCTCAGAAGTACAATGATTTACAAACAAAACACCACTTTTAAAGTGCTAAGCGCGGGCTTTTTTACTAGTATAATTTAAAGACGTATTAGCCCTTCTTTTAATGTGCTATGTTACATCAACACTAAATCTACTATTTCAACTGAACTAATTCAAATGAAATAAAACCAGCAACCCCAAATTACCAGCCTCCTCTATGTTCCCTATAAAATTTCTTGTGAGCATGTTGGCCATTCCAACATCCAATTAGACAACCTAAAACAATAATCCATAATCAATTATGAAGTGTTAAAACCTAAGTAAAGTTCCTACCTAACACAGCAAAAAACATGACTGCAGGTACAAGTTAGAATAATGTTAAAATTATATTAAAATTCAGTTTTCCTAACAATAATATACGAAGCAATGCGCACTATTGTTTGTGCGTTAACGCCCCACCTTGAACCATCTATCGTTTTAATGAAAAAACTGTTTTTAAAAATACATCCAAGTATTGTGCTTACAGTAGCTCACTGATAGTGTTGTAATTAAAAGTTACCATAATCCAAGAGGGGGTCATCGTTCACACCCATACACAAGGTGTGTAATTTGTTGCTAAGCTTGGTGGACCTTGGGTAGTACTAATTGTGCCCTGAACAAAAAGAACTATAATGTTATGCAACAAATTTTCTTTCAAAACGGGACCATCCTACCCAGTTAGGTAATTCAACGTTTATACTTTTTAGCTTCAAGATGCAAGTGATGTTACAGTGCTCTTTCAAACCAAGGAAAGAGGGTGAGTCCAGTAACGTAATGTTTCTTTCGAAACGGGGCAATCCTCCCCAACTTAGATGTTTCAACGTTTATAACTTTTTAGTTTCAAAATGCAAGCAATGTTACAGTGCTCATTCAAGCCAGGGAAGGAGAATGAGTCCAATAAAAGTTGCCATTCTAATTCTCTGTTTTCAAGAAACAGAGAAATTGGGCCCCCTCTTTCCGATTTGTGAACTTGGTCTATAGCCAAAAACTGAAAGCTGTGCCCAGGGTGTTTGTCAATATGCTTGGCTAGTGCATTAACTTTATTGTGCTTCCTCATAGCATAAGAATGTTCATATACCCTGTCGCGCAATCTCCTGTCAGATTTACCCACGTAGAAGGCTGAGCAACAAGTGCACGTAGCCAAATACACTATAGACCTCGACTCACAGTTTAATTTGTGTTTGATGTTGTATTTCTTGTCACGTATTATAAAGGAGTTTGATGCCCTTACTAAATGACAATAATTACAGTTGCCACATTGAAAACAACCCTTATTCTTTAGTGACCAGTCAGATGCTGTAGGTCTTTCCAAAATTGATTTCAGGTTGTTTCCCCTTCTATAAATGACCCTGGGCTTAAGTCCAAGTTTTTCCAAAAGTTGTTCATCGTTAGTGATGAAATACCAATTTTTGTAAAGTATAAACTCAATAGCTTTTGAATCCAAACTAAAACTGGTAATAAAACTGCTGCCTATCATACCACAAGTGCCTTCCAAACCCGGAATAGTCACTTTGTCCTCCCCATCAGCATTTGTACTTGTACCTAGTGTGTCCACTGTAGTAGCACTTTGACCCTGCGATTGACCTCTGCCTTTACAGAGGTATCACATTCACACTGCTATCAGTACTCAAACAGGCTACAAGATCATGTTATGATATGATACATACATATACATGCATGGTAGACATTTTTGTGGTCCCTAAGTATGCATGTACCAGGGAGGACCGTCTGTCCATGAAGGACATATTGCTGAGATAGACTGAGATGTCTCTCCATGAAACAACTTTGAACAACAATGTGTTTTCCTTCATATACATTATGGTGCCAGACTGGTTATGTTATACTCCTGTTTGCCATTTCAGTATTTATTGCTAAGATGATGGAAAACAAGCATGGTTATTCACATGGGTCTGTGTTGGCCTGCACTGGTTTGTTCTCCCCTGCTTTATCCCCATTGTATGGGGACATCTTAAGGATATTTTGGACACTCCAAATCCACCTTTTCAGCAACCATTGCCCACACCTTTCTTCCATTGATGTACCAACATGATATGTCAGATTCCACACATTTCCACACACAGCATGGCTGGTGTCATCCAAGCTGTCACATATGGTCACAGACCCTATACTGATGAGATATAAGTGGTTAGGTACACACAGCTCACATCATGGCCTACTTGTTCATGATGAAATCCAAACACTTCTCTTGTGCCACCTGTCACTATTTACAATTTTCACTGCTCTTTGTCCTCTCTGTGGCACTTCTCTATTGCCATATATATGGAGTGTATAGCAGATACCTAGCAATGCCTTCCAACCAATCCCTTGTAGCAGGTGAGGTCTTTCTGACACATTCATTATGAGACTCCCACATTACTTTCCTGTCTTTCTGTTAGCCATCTATGGTGGATGCATGATATACCCTCTACATACCTACTTTCACTAATGGGCTTCCAATATAAGGAATAACATGTTGGTATGTACACAACACTTGCCTCACGTTCTGCCATGCAGACACATGGTTAAGCTATAACCTAAAGTATGAATATGTTGTGCATTATGCCCATCCCTTCCCATACTTCTTTATCTTGTCTATGCATGTCCCTTCTGTGTAGGCACTTTCATTTAAATTGTTTCACCCTGTGAATGTCCTATTTTTGTCACCATGTTCATTAATGTATGCTTCATCCTGTTTCCTTACCCCCCTTTTCCCCTACATTTACTGGGTCTATATTATAACATTGAATTCTACAAAGATCAAATGTTATAATATCGAACCCTAAACACTGAAATCAGAAAACATCAAACAGTCAGAATAGTGATTTTTTTCCCAGGGAAGAAATTCAATATTCTGAGAAACATACACACAACACAAACACACACACAAAACAGCAATCCACACACATACACTTAAAATCCTACACCTAAACCTAAACTAAACTTGACATACACTACTAGCTATCCACTTACCTTAACCCAACCCTAACCCTAAGGTCCGTCACTATCGCACACTCACCTCACCCGCGCCCTAACCGTAACTCACCTAACCCACCCCCCTAACCTACACACAACCGCACACATACCTGATCCGCGCCCTAACCCTAACTCACCTAACCCACACCCTAACCCTAACTTACAATCACACACTTACCTGACCCATGCCCTAACCCTAACATCCACACAACCGCACACTTACCTGACCCACTCCCTAACCCCAACTCACCTAACCCACCCCCTAACCCACACACAACCGCACACTTACCTGAACCCGACCCATAATGTTCAAACATATCAAACGCTGAAAACAGTGAAGCCACAGCAACGGCCCACCGAATTCTTTCCCTGGGAAAGAATTCGGTGTCCTGCACCTTCACTGTTTTCAGCATTCGACATTACGGGGTCGATATTATAACATTTGATCTTTGTAGAATTTGATGTTATAATATAGACCCCATTTACTTACCACTGCTCTTCTTGAACAAGAGGAAGCGTATCATCCCTTAGACCTCCATAAACCATGTATATTGTGTGTATACTATCTCAACCCATCCCAGTTCTTTCTTTCTTTCTTTTCTTCCCATTCCAAGAAAGCTACATTGTATGTGAAATTGGCACATGTATGGCACTACCAATACTTGATATACTTTGCTATATCACTATCTTTCTATCTTTTTCATAATATATGTCTATGAGTTTGAGTAAGTCACTGATTATTGTTGACTGTACAGTTGGTAGACATCTGTTTAGTGCCCAAAACGTGGCCGACTGAACAGATGGTCAACAGGCATGCAAATTCATCAATATACAGGGCAGGGGAATATGCCCTTTCTCCGATACTGTGTGATCTCGGAGTTAGTATATATAACTAGTAGGGGAGGGTGTGGGGCATAGCCCCCCCCCCAATATGGGGGTTGCAAGGGTGCTTGCAGTAGTGCTCTGTATACAAGGTTTTGCATGTCACAATTGTGTATTGCAGTGTGTGTGTGTGTTTGTGTCTGCGCGTGTGTGCGTGTGTGTGTGTGTGTGTGTGTGTGTGTGTGTGTGTGTGTGTGTGTGTGTGTGTGTATGTGTGTGTGTGTGTGTGTGTGTGCGCGTGTGTCTCTATGTATATATATATATATATATATATATATATATATATATATATATATATATATACATATATTATGGGTATCTGTTTTTGTTATAGAGAAATCTCTGTATTTTTATATATGGCCCTCATCTTTGTATCACTCCTTTTTTTTCTGTAATGCATGTCAGAGTGTGCGTGTGTGTGTGTGTGTGTGTGTGTGTGTGTATATATATATATATATATATATATATATATATATATATGTGTGTGTGTGTGTGTGTGTAGAAATATATATATATATATATATATATATATATATATATATATATATATATATATATATATATATATACATAGGTTCATAGGTTCATAGGTTGGTACTAGGCTATCAGCTCTAGGGCCTATACAAGCTTAGCCATAACAATTCCCTGGCTATTTCTTCCCACATTATTTACTTTCCTGGACCCCTGTCTAGCAGGGCGACTGGCGTGATCCCTGGGGTGAATTTCCTTTCTCCCATCCAGTCGTCAAGGTTCCTTTTGAAGAGGTCCAAAGAGGCACTCTGCTTGATATGTATGGGCAATCTATTCCAGAGTCTGGGGAGTCTCTGGGTCAGGAACCTATCCCTCCAGCATGCTTTGTTTATTGTGATGACAAGGTTTAGATCCCTGGAGCGTGTAGCTCTGACGGATTGGGATTTCTTTAAGTGTAGCATGTCCAACAGCTCTGGGTTTGACATGGCCTTGTATGTTAAGCAGAGATTGCCTCTGAGTAGGCGATATGCGACAGAGTATAGCTGGAGTTTTTAAGGCGATCAGCGTGGGGCATCTGCTTTAGGGCTTTGATCTTTTTAGTGAGGTATTTCTGAGGCCTTTCCAGTTGTTGCAGATGTCTTGAGAGGTACATACCAAATGGGGCGTTGTATTCTATAATGGGTCTAATGAGGGATGAGTACAGTGGGACAATGACCTCCTTCTTTCTGGATGAAAAGCCCTTCGTGTTGAGGTGTGCCACATAGAAGGATTTCCTGACTGTTGTGGCGATGTGGTTATCGAAGGTGAGACCACTGTCCACCTGTGTCCCTAAGTCTCTTATCACACTTTCTGTGTTTAGTGTACTGCCACCTATATGGTAATTCATGGATACATGTTTTTCCCAAAGGGATAACAATACATTTCTTGGCATTGAGCTTGAGCCCATGGCTCTGGCACCAAGCATCTGTTTCTGTAAGGCCCTTTTGTAGAGTATCCACATCATTTGGGGATTCAATAATGGCTCCCAGTTTGCAGTCATCTGCAAACTTTGTTAGCCAGTGTCCCTTAGTGTTGACCTGTACTTCAGAGAAGTAGATGCCAAACAAGAGCGCCCCAGGACTGAACCCTGAGGTACTCCACTTGTCACTTGTCTGGAGCTGGATTTGGAGTCAGCTACTTTTATAGTGTGGGTTCTATCAGTAAGCCATTTAGCAACCCATTGGGTGACATAGGGATTAATGCCCAACTTAGTAAGTTTATCTATGATTCCAGAGTGGGGATGGTGTCAAAGGCCTTGGCAAGGTCTAGATAGGCTGTGTGGACCACCTTACCCTTGTCCATGGCTCTGGAGACTGATTCAAAGAAGTTAATCAGGTTCAGGAGACAAGATCGGCCCTTCACAAACCCAAACTGGGTGGGGTCCAGTGTTTGAAGGTTGCCAATGTCTTTGTTTATAAGTTCCATGATAATACGCTCCATGGCCTTGCAGATAAGGCTTGTCAGACTGATGGGACGGTAGTTTCCGGGATCCAAGGTGGATCCCCTTGTGGATTGGGATAACTGTAGCTCTCGCCACTCAGTGGGCACGAAACCTGAGGTGAGGCTATGATTAAACATGACACTTAGGTGAGGTGCCAGTTCATATTGTAGTTCATGTAGTACACAGCCGGGATGTCATCTGGTCCCATGGATGCTGTATTCTTGGCTTTAGAGAGTCGCGTTTTGTACCTGTGTGGCCGTTATTACTGGAATTTGGCAATCTTCGGTATTGAGATGGGCCATTTAGGGGTGAAGGGGTGAAGTTGGCACTGAATCGATCTGCCAGGATATTGGCAATATCCTTTGGATCAGTATATTTAATGCCATTCTGTTTTAGCTCAGAGCAGATCTGAGCATTGCCATTTGATTTTTGACATAGTTATAGAATGCTTGTCTTTGGAATCTTTGGCAATTTTATAGCTTTGGAGGATTTTATGTACTGAGGCTAGTAAGGGAGTTTTGCATCCTGGGATTTTTTTTGTTGTAAAGTTTGTTTATGGCAGGGACCACCAGATTGGCTTCCTTGTTTTTGATGAGAGCATTTGGTTCTATTTGGGATGGCATGATTCATGCATGAGTGGATGTGCCGTACAGTGCCTTAGTGTAGGATTCAGCAGTTTCAGTTTCTGCATGGGTGTCATGAAGTTTGTCACTTCTGACTTGAGTAGCATGAAGGTGTTGGGACATGAGTAGTTTTCCCAGTTAATGGCAGGGTAGTTAAAATCATATATATCTATATCTATATATATATATAGATATAGATATATATATGTAGATATAGATATATAGATATTTGTGTGTGTAGAATATATAGATGAACCAAAACTGGTCTGTATACATGACTTAGGTATTTGCTGATAATATACAAATTATTAACTTATTTTCTTACATGGCAAACACTGTCTAGCTAACCAACATGCATCAGTACATTATGATGCAGACAAAGGTGGTACACACATAAAAGGTGAACAGAGCAATGGAGAGACACAAACCTACACACCTACAGACTTTGGTAAGTGGTAGTATTGGGAAAAGCTGGAAAATAGATAAGGGATGGGAAATAAAACATAAGTGAAGACTCCAAGATGAGTATAGGTTAGCATGCTAGTATAGTTGCATATCAGACTGGCACAGAGGGCAGAACAGATGCATTAATTACTTAGGTGACCTATGGCCAAGTTGTCCCCTGCTGTGTCTTATTAGGTAGGGACTACCAGTCTTAGGACTACATAAGGCATAACAGAAACTCTCCACATTGCAAAGTTGGAAGTCCAGTTGCTGGAACACCTCAGCAGCCAGTCTCTACAAATGATTCCAGAAGACCAGGACAAATCTCTCTGGCCCACTTTAAATAAGGATACTTGGACCCTCTTCTTAGAAGCAGATATAGAGGGCATCAGTGATCTGTTTAGTTATACACCAACAGGGAGGATGGAATCCCTTCTGAGAGCTAGACCTTATAGTTACTGATGACCCAGCAGCAGAGGCATCTGTTGGTGCCACCTCAGGTTACAGCAGATACACTGTCTTTTCTTCCACATCTCAACTAACAGAAGGATGAAATGAGTGTGAAAATGATTAGAGACATGTATACTAACTTAATTGCACCCGCGGTGGTGATGCTGTGTTACAGTTGTCGCCTCACAGTAAGACGCCGTCCGTTCAATTCTCAGCTAGAGTATCTTCTGCGTGGAGACATGCGTGAATGGGCGTACCTTCGTTGAAGGCTGTGCGTCAGGGCTGGTAACTCGGCATGTAAAAATCAACTACCAATCATTAGCGGACCGGAGTTCCACTGTGGCAACCCCTAACCGGGAAAAGCCGAAAGACACAACAACAACAACAACATACTAACTTAATTACAGTTGTACAGCAGACTATATCTGACATTGTACCACTGTTTTGGAGTAGACTTCCTATCCAAGCAAAAGAAAGCTCATCCCTTTCCATATTCAACTACAACTTGGGTCTATGGATGGGATAAAGAAATTTTAGCAAACAACCATGGTCAAACCAACAATGTAAACCACCGTAATGAAGAAATAATGATTATTTATTTATAATTCCTCCAAATCCAGACTGGTTTCGGCTATTCAGCCTTTATCAATGAATACAATAAAGTTTTTTTGAATAAAATGTGGCAGCCAGCATTTATACTAGTCTCTAATTACCTGGAAGCAGTATTACAGCACCACCTGGTGACTGGAGTATCAAAGTGCATATTCCTTCTTGATTAAAGCATATGACCAGTGATATAAAAAGAAATTTTACCCCAGGACTGCCACTTGTACTACTAATGGACATGGCAGCTCCTACATGCTTTATCCCACGCATGGGACAATACTCTGAGATGTCGTTCCAGTTATTCTCACTGGTGAAATATACAATTATTGACCATGGGATGGGTAAGACCACTCTAACACCAAATGGGATAAGTTAATTCAAGCACCAAAAGGGAAATTAGCTAGGCTTAGAATGGCAAAAACGGCAACTAGCCTAGTACTTGTCTATGAACCTATCATTCACACACCAGTGTTGGGAGAGGAGCACTGACCTTCTACAACATCCAGCCATATTCAGATATTACTCCTCTTCCACTGGAAAACAAATTATACAATCTTAAGTATACATGAACATCAGTTAACACAAAAAGACAGTGTTGTACATTTCAGAATCTTTTTCTCTTGAACCTCTGCCTTGGACTTATGAACTTGCTCAGGGTTATGCCACTTCAGGTCACTGTACCTAAGCCAGCACTGCTCAACAGAACAGGTATTGTCGCAACCTCAAGACAGGCATCCGCATTCCCCTTTGGAACACTATAATGTCTCTACAGGAGCTTCTGAAATCTCCACTGCAGGATAAACAAGACATTTCTTTTCTCGATGGCATACCCTTCATTCTCCAGTGTCTGAAGTAGCCATGGCCACTCATTCAAGTCTGTTCATGGAGCAAAATGGTAGCCCAACACACACAGATGCATGCTTGTTCATCACATGTCACACACTGCAGTGCTGCTCTGCAATGCTAATGAATGTACATAGCACTTCACTCAGATACTAATAGATGTGTGTAGTGCTACAGCATAGTGTTACAGGCATAAAATTTTGTATGCATGAGCATACTGGTCACATGCTTCATTGTCAACATGAGTCTCATAGCTAAACCTATGCTTTGGTAGCATGCTGCTCACTAACAACAATTCAAATATATTGCACTAAGTGGCTTCATCAACATAACACAGTAGTTCTTATTAACTTGCTATAAAGCATCACTGCCATTTCATGCAACAATGCAAACAAATGTGTAACTGTCAAATAGTAGAATTTCAATAAAGATTTTGCAGACTTACAGCTTCACAGATTTAAGGAATAAGTCTTGCCTGGTAAAGTCCTTTGACAATGGTTACAAATTTTTGTTAGATGTCAGTGACAGTGAGGAAGTTGAGGTGTCTGTTTAACTGGGAACCCATAGCATTGGCATGACACTGTGCTGTTTCTTTGTGGCTGTGGAGGTGCAAACTGTAAACATAAAATATCTTGGGAAGGACATACTGCAAGAGGCATGGGGCTGCAGGGCCATATGTTGAGGGATAGATACAGTAGGTCAATGGGGGAAGGCAGTGCATATCATTAACTGCAACTGATAGCTAAATACATAAACAAGAGAGGCTGTGGACATAAATATGAGTTTCTCACAGCATACTACACACACACACACACACACACACACACACACACACACACACACACACACACACACACACACACAGCCTCATACACACACAAACATATTGACTGACATGTTTTGTCCACAAGTGTACAAGTACTAACATGGCCACCTGAGGGAGGCAACACTTTCAAACATTCACTAGCCATGAGAATGAAGTGGTACTACATGTCATCTGCACATATGGAATGTGCTCTGGTGAAAAGCTTCCACAAACAAGTATTAGTGGGACCAGGTGTGGCAGGCAGTGGTGTATTATCTAAATGCTGTGCATAAGCATAATAAGACTCCACAATAGGTGTGACAAAAGGTTACTGATATGTTACTCCAAGTAAAGGACAAGTCACTGGACATTGCAAATACAGATCATCCACAGGGACAGAACTAGCAATAATCAAGTGGTTCATGGAGGCTAAGGAATTTTTAGTATTACTCAGCAGACAGAGGAAGAAGTCCTTATTCCTGGAGATGCTTTGGATGTAGGAAATAAGCTGCTATTAACCATCCATGTTTCCATAGTGGGAGCACTGGGTTAGTAATGTCAATTACAGTATAGTTCACTGCATGTTTGAAGTCAACTAGTGACTAAGGTCCACCTACACATCTGACATTAAAGGCCCTTCTGGTTTGCAGCTGCAATAACCTGCAGGATAAAATATGTCTGTCAACATACAATATGCCACTGTATTTATTGGATAGCAATAGTCTTGTCACAGGATGTAAATAAGCATATGTTTATGCAGTCTAATAATGGTGTCCTGTATGCTTATGTTTTCACAAGTTGCACTAGTAGAAAGTTAAAATACTCCTGACATCATCAGGGTACCTAATGTAAGCATGTAAAGGGAACAATCTGAAAATACAATGGCAGTGACTGCAATATTGCAGTGCAGAGGGTGGGGGTTCACCCTTATCCCCCATTTTAGGTGCCTATGTACAGGTACAGGCTGAAGTTAGAGCCTCATTACTAGATGATGGACATTCAGTATCTGACAATCCTTTATGGTGTCCACCTGTGTCCACAGCTCATAGAGCATTAGAGATGAATTCCACATATGAGGTGTGCATACCCACCATGTGGAGAGACACGGGGATTACAGCACTCCCATGATTCTAAGTTTACCCCTAATATAGGTACTATAGTCATATGTTAATCAGCAGATATGCAGGTCAGTGACCAAGAGACATGGACAGCTGGCTGCAACTCACACAACTGCAGAGATAGTGAGTGAGTATGTTCTGTGCCTTGTGAGATGACATGCACCAACTGTACAGTTACATGGACAATAGACACATGAAGATATAGTCTTCCTTAGATTGCTGCTAACAAATGTTGCTTCCATAAGTACCTCTGTGAAACACATTGCTAACACCCGCCAGTTTGTCTCTCAGACAATGCAATTCATGGTCATGACAGAGTCCGGATATGAGGTGATCAGACACAGACCATCCTAACTCAAAATGTACAAATTGTTGTGGAGAGAACACTGCTGTAACCTGTGACCACATAGCTTGACAACCATGGGCAGGTATGTTCTTCAGGTCATAATGACTGCTGCTCATGTGTATCAGCACCTTTGCTGCCTCACTAAGCTGTTCATTCACGGTACCATAGTTCTATCTCTTCCCTGTCTCTGTGGCCTCACAGCCCACCTCCACTTTTCATGGTCATTATCCTTGTCTTTGAAGGTGGTGCTTATTAAGCCAAATACTTGTGATGCCCCATTGTGGTACACATGCATGGTCATGTAGTTCTACACTCTTCCTGCCAGGGCCAGCATTAAGCCCAGACACCTCAAACCAACAAGGTATGCATCACCAAATGTTGTGTTGTGGAGGCTGGGCACCACTACTGATGGTCATGATCCTTGACTCCCCACAATCACCTAAAATTCATTGCTACCATGTTAAATCGCACAACTGCATAGCATATTATAGTTTTGCAATGAACAAATCACACTTTTGTGCACGTGATGACAACTGCATCTTATGCATCTGCTAGTCTGTGTAATTATTGTAATTTCTGATATGCAGCAGGACTACAATGTACATTGACCTGCAGTGCCTGGATGAAATCCTGCTATGTCCTGCTCCATGACTACATCACATCTGTGTGTATAGAACTGTCTATCTAGCATGTGTGTGTACCTGCCAGATAAGTGACCCTTTGGGAAACCCTCTTGTGAGAATTCTTAGTATAACATTAACATGCTCCAACTTAATTATATGCACTGACAGACTTATTATAAACAATGCCTTTAGTATTATATATCACCAAGCAATTCAGGGAGTGTATGCCCTTCCTACTGATTTACCACAGTCCCACTGGAGTAGGTTGGATCTTAATGGCAACATAAATGCGATCTACATTTCTCAGGATTTCAAGGATATTGACAGTTGCAAAAAGCTCATCTCATGCTGCTGGTTTCCCCTGTAATTCTGGGGAACATACATAGCAGAAAGCACATAGGTAAGTACATAAACATATAAACATAATATAAAGTTAATAATTTCTGCAGCAAATACACAGTGTGCAGAAGGCAGGATCATAGGAAGTTACTAGGTCAATGACCATGGGGCCCTTACAAGCCTAGCCAAGAGCTGATCCCAAAAAGATACCTCAGTCAGCACTTGTCACCCCTGTCAATAAGGAACACAGGTGGACCCTGGGACAAATTTGTGGTTTCTCATCCACTCATCATTTGAAGAGGGTCACCGAGCTACTCTGTTTGACATGTATGGGAAGTCTATTCCAGAGACCAGTATTAAAATTGCTATACAAAAAAATATAAGAAAAATGTTTGGGAAGTCATCATGCCACTACACTCAGACATCATCAGACCCATGATTGAATATGATATACCTGACCGACACATGTGATAACTGGAATATCCACAGAGGTTACTTATAAAAAGAATACAGGTGGTAAACACAAAGTCATATGTAGATTATCTCAAACCCTATCTCTGTACTCTTGTTTATTACAGACTACTGAGAGGTAATATATGCCTGGCACACAAGGCATCCTTGAATCCCAATCTGATGAGCCTTTTACATGTCTGAAAATGAACAGTAGCAGAACTACTTGATCCAAGGATTTAAACTTCGTGTGTGACTTAAATAACACATGTTGGAGGAACAGGTATGTATCTCAGAACATCCCCATTCCCTGGAATAGGCTTCCCATTCACCTGAAGCACAATCTTTCCCTAACCCTATTAAAGTGCAACCTGGACCAGTAGATGGGAAACTGGAAATTCACCCCTGGTCTGACACCTATGTTGCTGATGGACATAGTCATTAAATCATGACATAACTAACATTATACCCCTTAAAATAACCTCTAAGGCACAATAACTTGTGAGATATATTTGGGTTGCATGGCTAGGCTTATAAAGGCCCCAGTGGTCTTTAGCTTAGAATACACCTAGCTTAAAGTCAAGAAACTGGCTTAGTATTCACAAGCCTGATGCCTATAACATGACCTCACAGGTCACTGGAAAGTCTCATTACCTAAGACACTTAAAACTGCACAAACATTAGTATACACAGGAATGGGCATACTGTACTTCCCTCATAATTCTGTTTGTAGGTGATATAGTTTTAGTAGGTTTCTTACACTCTCCTGTATTCATAGAAATGTTCCATGTCACTTAACAATTCATAGATGGTATGTTCTTCCTGCTGGCCTGTGGGGGGGGGGGGAGTATGCCACACACTGGTTGTACCTTTTCCAGTGGTATGGATGCCCAGAATATGCATTATTGCAGGTACTATTTCTGACTGTGACCATTACGATATGCTGCTGTACTACTGTCGTTGCAGCACTCCCATAATGCATGTCATAAGGCTTTGTATTCAAAATGGATATGTGTCACAGTGTAGCGCCCCCAGTTTATATGTTTCTAAATTGGTCCACCATATTTTGTGTCATCTGCATTCTCCATGTGGCTCATTTACATGGGGTCCCTCATTTATATATATTATGCAGGCATTTGCTTGCAGTGCATACCCTACTGTTTTGACACTCACATAATTATATTACCAGTGCCTTAGAATCACCTAAATTACTGCATGTAGCCCTTGCACAATCTACTTTGTACAGAACAGTGAGCTAAATGTCTATGAATCCCTGCCAAGATCATGCAAATAGAACACTTACTCAGTCTTCTGTCATTCCATCAACTTCTTCACCTAAGTAACATATTTTATTTTTTGTTTAAAACAGGCAGTACTAATCAAATTCTGCTCATATATCTGGAATGACATTTTATCTAACATTTATTTTCTTTATTAGTAAAACAGCCATCTTGTTTTTGTAGGTCCATCAAAAACTCTAGTTAGAAACCATCCTTTGATAGTTTAGCTTTCTACTCTTTAGAAGCCATATTGTGTGTGATTAAGATGTAGATAAAATGGACAGCAGTTGGAGATAGCTCATTCTTAGGAAAAGTCCCAAAATGATACAGCATAAATCAACACAGGTAATATAGGCACATGATACACCCAGACACTACTAAGTGCTGCTAATGCTTTGGTCCTAGTAGATTCTCTCCCATCCCCAGAGGATGAACAAGCTAGTATATGCCACTTATGTTCATTCTCCCCCACCCAGTCATACACAGATTTTAATGAAACTAACAAAGTATGGCCTTTTTAGGCTGCAGCCACTGTTTCATTCCTCTTTGCCACACTGGGGCAGGGACGGCGTTATTAAACATTTTATGATACTCTTCTCCATTTTTTTATATTGTTTGCTTTGAAGAGGGTGGACATTTGTGTTTCATCTGTTATTAGATGCATTACATCCATTTTTTATTTTTTCAATAAGCAGAATGAGAAAATATGATGGCTCTAGCTTATGTTTATAGTAGCTGCAGCTGCATGGTGACTTTTGTTCTGTTTAGTCTGTCAGACTTGTTTTTATCGATAATGCCACATTTATAGTGGGCACACTGCTTGCCTTTAAGTCAGAATGCAGTCTTCTCAAAAACAGCTTTCATTGTATAATTTACATTTTTATATCCTATGTATGACTGTCATAAGTGTAATGTTTGTGAAGGCTCTTTTTATTTTCTCAACTTCAGGTCAAGTGGGGGCACCGGTCTGGGAATTACCCAAGGTGCCAGGTAACCTAGCTATAGTTCTGAAAATGCTAATATGAATACTGCAAACGAGTGAGGTAAAACAAAAAGAAAACAACAAATTCAGTTGAATGCATGATGCTGTGGAAGCATGTGCATCAGTAACAGAGAGAATGCAAGTTTGGTGATTGCACAAGATGCAGTTGTTTGCATGCTGAGTCAGAGCAATGTACTGCACAAGGCAAAAAATTGTAAAAAAAATGTAGCACAATGGGATGTTGTGTGGTATTTTTTTTTCAAAGTAAACCACTAAAGGAAGTAGATACTGAGACTAAAACTAATAAATGTGTACAGAAAGCATTTTTCCTGGGTTTAATGACTGCTATGCCAAATACTGAATAAGATTGACAAGTCACACTCCTGATTCATGGAACTTTAATAAGCTTCCAGACTGATACAAGTGGACAGTGTTAATGCAATATCACATTCTACTTACTTCATAAGGAGATAGAACAACCCCAGTGGCTTAGACTGCCCGTGCTCCACTGGCTTTGACACCCAGCACATCTGGGACCCAAGCTGGCAGTACTGATGCTGTTGCCCCTGCACTATCTGCCCCTAAAGGTACTGGCAGCTGATCCTGTTGTACCCTTTGGAGTACTGGGGGAGATGGTGATTTTATCACCTGACAGGAGATGCCAGTGTTGGTGCATAGGGTCATGCACAGCATCATTGGTGCATGGCTGTGCTGGATGGAGAGACTGCAGTCCCTTATGGTCCATAGGAGGAGGAGACATCAAGCACTTCAGCAGCCAGTGGAGTAAGGGGATGGTGAGGACAGTCCTACAGGAGAGGACTATATTCTCAGTGCCCCCATGTTTAATGAGCATGGGCTTCTGTTGTCCCCTTCCTAACCCTAATCATGGTGTCACCAAACCTTTTGTGCCCTTTTGTGTCCCTTACCATCCCTATGTCTTGTCTTGTTTGTCTTGCTTGTTTGCATCTCCTTCCTCACCTACCCTACTTATCTGACCTAGAAATACCTATGTCCCTTACCCAAACATTCCTCTCTATGTAAAAAAAGGGCACCTGCCCCCCCAATAAATTGTCCCATACTTAACTCTCTACTTCACACACGTGTCTTCTTGACACACTTTATTCAGTCCAATTGGCTATACAACATGATTGTGTTGGTGTCACCCCTGTTTGGTGAGGTGACAGTTCCAGTTCAGTTAATATTGTGTACCATATTTTCATGTTACACTGTTGAAGAAGTGGTTAGCTATGGTCCTATTCTACCTTACTCCTGCACTTTCCTATATTGCTTTCCCTTTGTTCCTCCCCCCACTAGCCTCCCATTTCACTATTTTCCTATATATCCCATTTTAACACCTTTAATCTGGTCCAATGACAGAAACACACACAACACACATAAGTAACACAAAAAAAAAAAAAAAAAAAAAAAAAAAACAATGGAGTCCTTCACTTTTTGGCTTATGTGTTTGTACAGAGTTTGACATCATGCACCACTGCCAACTAATAGTGACTGACTCTTCCCTGGTACAGTTACCTCCACATAATGCCTCTTAAACACACTGTACTTAGTCAACACACAATAACACACACTGAATATAGTATAAATAATTATTTTGTTGCATTATTACTACTTATTTAAAATTATTATGTACACCTGGATTCAAACCCTATATCATCTGGGCTCTAAAAAGAAATGTGTCAGTGCATTTAACCTGCTGCCACAGAGCCAACTAAGCAACAGGGGTGTTTCATACACTCAGTACTTACAGCTCTCATAATTTTATTAATGCAGATCATGTCTGCTTGGCACTTAACTATGCACAAACACTGAAAGCAGTATAAACACGTATCTCACAACCCTTCTGTTCATCAGAGCCATGCAAAGTGGACAATAGTTGGTCAATATCACGTTGTCAAGCTCTTAAAGGTTTGAACATCATATGGTCGACATCATGTGATCAATCTTTTAAAAGTTTGAACATTTCAACGAAGATCTCTGTACAGTGCAGAATGTGAAGATTTCCCTTTTCGGCACTGTAGTGCGATCTCAGATTTGGTATAGTTAAAGAGCGGGGGTGTTGGGGGCACAGCCACCCTTGTGGTGGGTGCAGGGGGCTTGCCCCCCTGCTTAAACTGTTCAGGTAGTTATTTTCTTTGGTTTATTTACTTTTATTACATTTTCAACCTTTTAAAAGTTCAATCATATGGTGTTGAACATATAACGTTCAAACTTTTAAAAGTTTGATTATGTAATATAGACGCAGACAATAGCATGCATTACTTTTGTTTGCTACCCATTTAGTCTTTATGCCATGAAACTACATTGGAAATATAAACAAAAGGAATGCACTTTCTAAGAAAATAACGCATATTTACAATGTAGCCATATGTTATCTGCCCCCATGCACTGCAACCTTGGTATCTCACTTCTTGTTCTCAATTATATCAACTATGCTGCATAAATAAATAAATAACCAAATGCTTTCTTATATAACATGCACATCTTTATAATGACAATACACATTCAGATTCTCTAGTACTTGTAGTTAAGTGGACACCTGTTTGCTTATAGTTTGTAAAGCTGTCTCTTAAAATGTATCTGCACGTTGGAAACACAAAAGCAAATATTACACATTGAACACTCATTAATTTGGTAACAGAGAAGTTTAATATATCTTGACATTTGGAGATGGCTAGAGATCCATTTCATGCAGGTGTCCAAACATCTTTTGTCCAGCCTCCAGTGCTGATATCATCCACTACAAATTGTCTTCAACCTTTTAAAAGTTAGACTTGTGCTTTGTCACTTGCATAAAGTATTGAGTTCTCTAGTCTGTGTACTTAGGTAGACCTTCTAATCTCACTGTAATTGACTGGTGTGTGTGTCTGTCTCATCAGGGGAGGATAATTTTAGTATCTTGCAGTTACCACTCCAAACCTATGGTGCACCAATATTTTGACAGCTGCACATGCCTACAAATCCATTTCATGCAGGCCTCCCAACATCTTCTCTCTAACATTCAGTGTCAATGTCATCCATTATAAATTTTCCTACAGCCTTATAAAGTGCTGTGGCACTTGCATTATATACAGAGGTCTCTCATCAGTGCAGTTAGATAGGTAGGGTTCTCTTCTCACTACAGGCAACTGGTGTGTGTGTGTGTGTGTGTGTGTGTGTGTGTGTGTGTGTGTGTGTGTGTGTGTGTGTGTGTGTGTTGTGCGCTTGACATTAGAGAGAACATTTTACACCAACATGTCAGACACTGCTATTTCCATCTTCGTCCTACTAGACAGTACTGATGTCATCACTTATAAAGTGTTGTCTGACACTCTCCCAGTCAGACTTATGTTGTGGCACTTGCATTAAATATGGAGGTCTCCAGTCAGAGTAGTTAGACAGGTAGGGGTTCTGTTCTAACTGCAGTCAGCTGATGTGTTTGCATGCATTTGTGCACTTGCTTGACATTAGAGAGCGCATTTTACACCAGCATGTTGGACACTTTTATAACCACCTTCATCTCAACAGACTCTGCTGATGTCATCAGCTATAGCTGTCTCTCAAGCTTGTTCTGTTAATGTCACAGGCTAGGGTAAGATCCCTAGAGTGAGTGGCTCTTGTGCCATTAGATTTGCAAATGTGAAGCATGTCAATTAGGCAGGGTCAGACACTGGCCTGTAGGTCAGGCACAAGTCACCTCATCCTATACAATGCAGAGTGCAGTGACAGGGATTTCAGTCAATGCACTTGCATCATGGCATGGTTTGTAGGCCCTGTATTTTCTTGTTGAAAAATCCCTGTGGCCTCTCCAAGTGCTGCAGGTATCTGGTGAGGCACATACAAAGGGGGGTTTGTACTCTATCAGTGTTCTGATGAGGTTTGAATACAGTGGTGTTATAACATCCTCACACTTGGATATGATGGCCTGACTTATGAGGTGTACAATGTAGAAGGTCTTCATTACAACTGTGGAAACTTGGTGGTCAAAGTTCAGATTGCTACCTACCTGTGTTCCAATGTCTTGCACCACTGGGTTTGAGCTTGGGTGGTGATTTCAATGCTGTTATTAGCAGGGAAATCCACTATGCAAAAGGCAAGTATAATGACACAGTTTTGCTTTTCTTTATAGACCATGTGGCTTTGGCACCAATCATTTGTCTATATTAGCCCCTCCTGTAATATGTAAACATTCTGGTGGACTCAATGATTGCATCCAATAAGCAATTATCAGCAAACTTTGTAAACCAAAGGCCAGACACTACAGCTTGGATTTCAAAGAAAACGATTCTAAACAGTTAAGGGCCCAGCACAGATCCTTGGGGTATGCCAATGGTGATGGCTCTACTAGTAGAGGTTGATTTGCCAGCTTTCACACTATGTGTTCTGTCAGTGAGCCAATTGGCTAACCATCTACCAATGTAAGTGTTAATCCACAGCTGGGAGAGTTTCTCAATGATACTTAAGTGGAGGATTGTGTCAAAACCCTTGGCCAGATCAACATAGGAGCTATGCACTGTCTTACCTCCATCCAGCTCTTTGGTGACTTTGATAAAGACATCTACTATGTTTAATAAACATGATCTACCCTTAACAAAGCCTGATTGGGTTGGGTCTAGAGTTTGAAGGTCACCTATGTCCTTGTTGATAAGGTCCATCATGTTTCTTTCTATGGTCTTACAGATGAGACTTGTTAGATATATAGGTCCATATTTCCCACTGCTGTTTGATGGCCCACCTTTTTGCAAGAAGATTACTGCTGCTGCCTTGTACTCCTCTGGAATGGAACCAAGCCAGTTCTCAGGTTATGGTGACAGAGGATGGTAATTTGGTCACTAGGTTCTGTTGTAGATTGCTTGGTAAGTGATGCACACAGTACATACATAGCTGTTTGACAACATTGATGGCATGGGTTACATTCATGACAGTTTAGATTGTGCCATATATATGCCATGCACACCTGTCAACTAGCCTGGATTGTTCATAATACCATATACAGGTATAACAATATCCCTCTAACACCTCCATCAGATGTTACAGCATCAGGATAGTGTGCCTGATTATCCTCATAAATTTGCTGACATCTCATAATAGTTATAAAAGTGTGATAGTTCAGAAACATCTGTGATCACTCGCAATCACATATGTTGTGTCAGAGACATGGGATTACTGATGGTATTACTCTGATATTACCCATGAATGTGCATGCTTCAGTTTACTGTTGTTCATGAGCCTGTAACTATGTGTCCCACTTGGTGGAGACCTCTGATGACATTACAGTCATATTCAGACAAATCATTTTGCACAGCTTCACAATATGTGGCTAACCCCTATTGTATATAGCATCCTTGATAGATGTCCTCTCCATTGTGCATGTTAGGATGCTCATATCACAAAGACATCTTCTCCATTGTTGTCACCTTGTGTGACAGTCACATAATATACATTTACACTGGACAGTCTGTACTGTATCATGTTGATGTGTTGTTCCAGCTACATCTGTCTTCATTTAAATGTCCTCCTTTGCTGTACATTAAGATGTTTCACCTGTCCACTTTCCTCATGTTCATTCCTACAATTCACCTGTGTGTCCCTGTTCAATACACACATTTCCTCTGATTTTTTTTTTTATTTTAAATGGCAGTCTATGTACAGTTACAGATCATTTACACAACTTTTGCTCAGTATGCCTGGAATGGGATCCCACAATACCCTGCACTGTATACACTATCATGTAATGTGTTTGTACCTTATACATTGCTATATTACTAATCCTGGTAATCATTGCTGCATTCTGTACAATCTCACACACCTAGTTTGCCTGTAGGTAAACAGGTCTACATATTTGCTGCTATCCATGTTGTTTTACACCATTTCCTGGCCAGCTAGCCACAAAACCATGCTTGTCTACATTTAAATGCAGTGCGCAACATGAATCTGTAATTACCTCTGAGGCTCACCACACAAACACGTAAACTCCATGAAGACTTCACACAAAGCTTACAGAGTTTATTGAATAACCAGGCATGTTATGCAAAGTAGAATTTTGACTAATTTTAGCTTTAATGAATTGGAAATATGAATTTTGACTGACAGAATAAAAATGTGCAAATGGTAAATGTCTGAGGAGTGTTACATGTCTATAAATACTACTAATTCCTTAAGGCAACACTTGTTTATAGATGTCTCTAAAGGGTAATAGTCTAACATGGAAAGAGTCCTTCAGGATTTCATAATTTCTTGTGTATGACCAAAATGGCCATAATTTATCATAGTCCTATAACACTGTATTATGGTTTACTATCAAAACCAAGAATGACACTTCTTCATTTGTTTAATACAATTAAATAACATGTCAAAAAAAAACATGTTTTCACTTCTATATGTTGAATTTCCTTTCACTGATGTCTGTTATTCAACATAGCAGAAGGTGACATCAGACACCCAGGCTATTCAGTCAAATAGGCTATGAGAATTTTACTTCTACAGCACAAGTTTTTAAGCCCCTCTGTGTCATCCACACTCCCTCCAAATTATATATACCAACTCCAAGATCACACTAAAGTGAGGAAAAGGGTACATTCCCGGATCCTCACTGTACCGGGATCTCCATTCAGAATGCCAAACTCATAATAATGAATGACGCTTTACTTTCTTTATTATGGGTTGACTGCAGTGGTGGTGTTGCGGTAGCATTGTCACTTCACAGTAAGACATTGTCTTGTTCGATTCTCAGCTAGAGTGTCTTCTGTGTGGAGACATGCATGAATGGGCATACCTTCATTGAAGGTTGTGCATCAGGGCCGGCAACTCGGCAAATAAAAATCTACTGCCAATCATTAGTGGACCGGAGTTCCACTGTGGCAACCCCTAACTGGGAAAAGCCGAAAGACACAACAGTATTCCAGTTCAGCATTGTGCAACTTTGAAACTGTACTTTCCTTCAACTGATATTTGATGAACTGCATTTCAAGCTTTTGATAGTAAACCCTGTATTATAATACTGAAATATACTTTTTCTTGTGTATTAGTTGAATAAAATATTTGCCTTTCAGGTATAGTATTAGTAACAGATTTAGTATCATTAATATTACAATTGAAAATAATAAATAAATATATCATTTGCCAAATCTAACAGAACTACTACATTTTTTATTTATCTCAGTGATTGTATTTATATGAACATTGATCATGCCAGTTGCCATTATTCTTTTTGACGATTTAGTCTTAGGTTATACTTATTTAACATCTTATTACATGATTTTAGAAGCACAGACTGAACAATATCATACTTAGGTTCTTAGGATCTAGGTACTTGCTAGGCTGTTGATCTGTGAGTATCTTAAGAAGCCTAGCCATGCATTGCCTATGTAATTATTAACTCTCATATTTTGCAATATGAATATCCAAAGATGGGCCACACAAGTATATATTGGGTACTTACCTGTTTACTTTATCCATGAGGGATGAATTTGCAATTACCCATGCAATGCATGATGCATGGAACAGACTACCAAATTACACAAAGGCAAGCTCTAGTTCAGATACTTTTAAGAACAGCCTGGACACTTACTATGGCAATAACTTTTGGTATATTGTTGGGCTAAGAGAGCATTATTGCTTGTGCCTAAATTATTTACATGCATGCATGTATTCATCTAAGCTGCCTTTCAATAGAGTAAGGGAAGTATTGCATTTTATATGAAAGGAAAATAAGTTCCACAGACCTGTTTTTCTCTGTGATATATACCTATCCCTTCAGTACATTCTGTTAATCTTGCAAAAAGAGATTGAGGTCCCTTATGCCGGTGTTTCTGGTACCACCTGATTTCTGAATGTGTAAGACATCTGAGAGAACAGGGCCTGTTGAAGCCTCTATATGTGGGGCAGAAGTTGGCTCTCAGTAGCCTGTATGATATCAAGGAAAGAAACAAGGCTTTGAGATGGTCTGCATAGTTTTTATAATTTAGGCTCTTCATTTTTTTTTTTTTATTACGAAGCATTTAGGTCATTTCCAGTTGTAATATGCATTTGGACAGGTACATACTGAAAGGAGAATTACACTAAAGGACTGGCCTAATAAGTGCATAGTACAGAGGATCAATTACATCCCTGGATCTAGATGCCATAGCCTTCAATATCAGGTGTGAAATGAAAAAGGGCTTCCTTACAATAGCGGATACATGGCGATCAAAGGACAGTTCATTTATCAACACAGATTTCCAGATCTCTCTAGCTGTCATATCAGTTTTCAGGGGTGGATTATCAATGTGATAGATACAAAGGGAATCATGCTTGCCAAAAAATATGTTTATACATTTCTTGGCATTTAGTTTTGGTCCATGGATTTAGTATCAACTATTTTCTTGGGCAGGCTCTCTTGAGTGATCATGTTATCCACTTGCCCATTTATGATGGCACAACATTTGTATTCATCTTCAAACTTCATCAGTCACTACTCTTTAACATTAGTATTGACTTTCAAGAAGTAAATGCCAAAGAGAACTGTCCCAAAGACTGAATCATAGTGCACTCTACTAGTGACAGTTCTTCTGGAGGAGGCAGAACCACACAAATTAGTTCCTGTGTTGTTTTTATGAGACAGTGTGCTATCCAGCAAGATACAGCAGCATTATGATTTAGCTGGGAGAGTTTATCTGTGATGCCTGGGTTTGGGATGATGTTAAATGCTTTCACAAGGTCCACATAGGCATTGTACACTGATATTTCTCTACATTGTCGCAGTGACCCTTTTCAATGAATCCAACCAGGTTATATGGGCATGACCTGTTTTGATAAATGTGATCTGGGTTGGTCAAGAGTCTGTAGGTCATCTATATCCCTATTTTTTATTTCCATAATGAACCTTTATATGGCTTTGTACATGGGGCTGGTCAGACTTATGATTGTGTAATAACCTAGGTTTGTTGCAGTGCCACATTTATACAAGAGAATGACTGTTGCTTTTGTCATGTCTTGTCTGGACTTACATGTTTACATTTTTTATGCTTTTGTAGCAGAACCACAATCATCTGATATCATTTCATTTATATCCCTTTTGCTTTCCTTAAGGAGTAGGGGCATTGACCACAACTCTGAGATCTGTGATATATAGCAATAAGTATCCTGTTTTTTTTTTTGCTTATTTTTACTAGTTATTGCTTGTTCCAGCCATTTATAGCACTGTTTATTGTCTGCTGAATACTTTTTACTTCAGTTTATTGCTATACACTAATCTGCACAGTTGTGCTAACATTGTCTGCCTTAAAGGGCCTGATAAATAAGGTTTTTACTATCACACTATTTGGAAAGCTTTTTAGCTAATTTCACTGTGTGAAAGGTATTAACTGGAAATTTACAATTTGGTAATCATCTGTTTGTTCTGATTTCCTGCCAAGGAGTGTATCCTATAACTGATTTGTTTGCAGTTAAAAGCATTCTCTAGAGTCTCCTTGCTCCTTTATCTGTTTAAAACTTTCATTTAGTGGCTCACTGCTGTTTTTCTGCTGTGATAAACATTTCTGTAGTGTTTTCTGCCTAAAATAGTGTAGCTAGTAGCTGTAGTATAGTTTACCACCCTCCCTCCCTGCTCGTGTCTTGTTCTTACACTTTGTGGCTTTGCAGTTGCCCACCCCTACTGTAAATTTGATCTGGGACACTCCTCCCACTCTAGTGTCATTAGTTCATTCTACCTAATACAAAGAGAGCATTTGAAAAGGCCAACCCACTTAGTTTCTTAAGCTTGAATTATTTTCTGTTCCTCCTTTCTCCCTTTCCACTTTATAAAAAAAAAGCAAACAAAAAAAAATAATTTGCTAGAATCTACCATTGGTAGAATCTCCTTGTAGTCTGACTGAGTGTGCTTCTCAAACAATCTGGAAATATAGAGCTGATAAATATATTTTTGGTACATTTTAACTGTTCAGAGTTCTGCACTGTCTTAATTTTCGCTTGACTGAATTATTTATATATTTTCTGGCATTGTTTTCTGATACTCTAAATGCCTCCATTTTGATTTTTGTCCTAATTTACTGCATTCCGCACTTGTCTTTAGTATTTTTTTAATTTAATTACATTTATTTAAACTGTATTTGCTTTAATAGTGCTGAACACTTAAGTGTGCTAACTTGCACTGTATTTGAATTATTTTTACTGCTGTTTTAGCTGCTTTTCTGTAAAAAAAAAAAAAGTTCTCTAAGCTTGTTTCCCATCTTTCCTGTAACTAGTCTAGTCCAGATACAGATTTGCTGTATCCAGGACTGTTTGTACACTTCTGAGCCTGCCCACCAAGCCTTTCTGTGTTGGAGGGAAGCCTTCTAGCTTATCAGTGGGAGAGGTAAGCACTAGGTAGCCTATCTACCAGAAGAGGAGTGGTTTCTAGCCCAGAAACTGTAGTTTATTGGCCATTTGGGCAGTGTTTCCATCCCTTTCAACTTTCTGGTTTAATCAACTTTCTGGTTTAAAAACCCATGTTTGAGCTTGTTTCCCACCATTCCTGTAACTAGTCTACTCCAGAAACAGATTTACTGTATCCAGGACTGTTTGTAAGCTTCTGAGCCCCTCAAGCCTTTCTATGTTGGAGGGAAGCCTTCTAGCTTATCAGTGGGAGTGGTAAGCACTAGGTATCCTATCTACTATAGGAGGAATGGTTTCTGGCCCAGAAATTGTAGTTTATTGGCTGTTTGGGCAGTTTTTCTATCCCTTTCAACTTTCTGCTTTAAAAGCCCATATTTGTGTGGGTTTAAGCTAGTTTAAACTCTGATCAGCGGCGCCGAGTTGAGGTAAACTATTACTGGTACCAGAAAGTCTGCTCTTCAATTTTTCTGTTAGATCTTGATAGTTCTTTCTCTCTTGCACTTCAAATAGCCTAATTGCTTTGCACTTCAACAGGTTTTTGTAGCAATTAATATAGCACATCTAAGTGCCATCAGCACTAGTCATTTTTCACGGAAATCGCTCCAGCATTTAGTAATCACCACCCCTCCTGGCATGATTAAATGCCAGTTCCTTGTGCTTTCTCCTATTAACCTGGTACACTTGGGCATTCTGAGGCAGTGTAGCAACTGCCTCATGTACATAGACAACCCTGCCCTCTTACCCCCCCAACACTCAGACTTGTGAGAGATGCACTTATATCACCAAATTGGAAGATATGCATTCTCCAGCCAAGACCAGACTACCTCGTCAAGAGGAGAAGGTAAACACCTGCACCACACCATATGAAACACATAGTCCTCCAGAACACACAGTTCTCACATAAAAGAACAAACCACACACCACCTTTGTGGAGGCTCTCAATAGAGGTTTACCCAAACAGCAGAGATCTCCAATACAGGAACACACTCAACCACCACAACACAACACAAACCACAGGACACGTAGCTCACCTCCACAGTGTGCCCTCAACCTAAGCCCCTGAGGCTAAACACCTTGTCCAATACATTAATTATAGGTGTCTCAATAGTGAGACACACAGGTGTCCCACACACTAGGTTGAATAAGGAGAAGCTAACAGTCAGCTGTTATTCAGGTGCCAGAATCCGACCCATAACACACAGACTCAGGTCACTCCACAACAAGTACAAGTATGACTCTGTCATTGTCCTTGTGGGTGTGAATGACCTGACGCGCACCTCCCTGGACTACTTGAAAAGATATATGGTGGATCTCTCGAATTATGTGGCCCAGTCAGGTATGACTCTAGCCCTGAGTAGTATCCTAACATCACCCAGAATGATACTGCAGTACAAACAAAAAATGATTGACTTCAACAATTGCCTAAGTTTCTGGTGTCATTCTAAGGGGATCAAGTATCTGTCTGCTTGAGATGACATGATTGACAGACCTTGATGCTTTGTCAGAGATGGCCTGCATCTGTCACCTCTGGGTTTCCGGGTATTAGATAAGACTCTTGCCACCCCTATAGTGCCTTTTTAGGTGGTGTTCCAAAGGCCAAATTACCACAGTAACAGCTATAAATAAATGCAATCTGAGGGTCATGCTGCTCAGTGCTATAAGTCTAAATTTCAAGATGCACTCACTTGAAGCACTCTTCAAAATGGAGAACATCAACATTTGCACTATAACGGAGACCTGGTTTAAAGTGGCAGAAAGCACCTCTGTGCTACTAGGCTATAACTCATTCCACACCTTTTGGCCCCAAAGCATGGACTGAAACTCCAAAGGTGATGGTGTCACCATATTCATAAAGGATATGTACACCTGAAATACTTCAGGTACAACTACCATTGGGTAATACGGTGATCTAGGTCATAGCCTGCTATAGGTCCCCTACCATATCCCTAGACTCTCACTCCACATTCCTAAGCACTCTGGAATCTATCAAGATCCACCCCAACACTCTCATGCTAGCAGACATCAACTACCCCTCCATCAACTGGGAAAACTACTCAAGCACCAATACACTGGCCCAATGCTTCCTGGAATTCATCAGTTCCAGTGCCATGGACCAGCTCTTTCTGACCCCCACTAGAGGAAACAAAATCCTTGACCTGGTTATTACTAACATGGGTGACCATTGCAATGCACCAATAGTCAGTCCTCCCTGGTCAGATCTGACCATAAACTAATCACCATGGAAATAAACATCTCACCACACCCAACGCAAAGGAATCACCTTGAACAACTTCTCCAAAGCTGACTTTGGACTCCTAAAACAAAGGTGGCTAACTTCACGGAACCTATGCCAATGGAAAATAGCTGCATAACTGCCAAATCATATACCAATGCACTGTACAAACATGTATATAAATGCATGGAACTAGCCATACCCAACACAACCAAGACACTGTTCTCCAAACAAAAAGGAAGCCAATCTAGTGGTCCCCTGCCATTAATAAACTCTACAACACAAGGAAGAAATGGTTGCAGTAAAAGGTGAAGTCCCAGGACTGGAAAAACTCCCTTATTAGCCTCAACAAAAAGTTGAGATCCTTCATCAAATCCTCTAAAGCCAGCTATGAAGGCAGAGTTATGGCAGACACTAAAAGCAATCACAAAGCCTTCTATAATTATATCAAGAACCTCCACGTCAATACTCAGATTTGCTCTGAGTTACTGCATAATGGTACCTCCTATAATAAGCCAACAGATATTGTCAACATACTGGCTGACAGATTCAGTGCCAACATTACCACCCCCAAAGGACCAATCACAATGCCAGAAGAATGCCAGGCACCCAGCATTACTGCAGCACAGGTTAAAGCTGCATTATCCAAGGCCAAGAATACAGCTTCCATGGGATGCAAAAATATCCCTGGCTGTGTTCTACATGAACTACAAAGCAAACTGGCACCACATCTGTGTGTCCTGTTCAGTCATAGCCTAACCTCTGGCTTTGTAACTACCGAGTGGCGCACTGATACAGACACACCTTTCCATAAATGGGGAGTGACTACAGACCCTAGGAATTATCGCCTCATTAACCTGATGAGTCTGATATGTAAAGCTATGGAGTGCATCATCATGGATTTGATTAACAAAGATATAGGAAATCTCCTCACTCTGGACCCCACACAGTTTGGCTTTGTGAAAGGGAGATCAAGCCTGCTCAACCTGGTTGACCTATTTGAGTCAGTCACCAGGTCCGTGGATGAAAGTAAGGCAATGCATACAGCCTACCTCGAGCTGGCCAAGGCCTTTGATACTATTCCTCAGTCGGGAATTATTGATAAACTCACCAAACTAGGCATCAACCCCTATATCACTAGGTGGGCTGCACATTGGCTCACAGATAGAACACACAATGTGAAAGTACCAAACTCCAAGTCAGACTGCCGACCAGTCACAAGTGGAGTCCCACAGGGATCGGTCGTGGGCCCTCTCCTGTCCGGCATCTATTTCTCAGAAGTCCAGGACAACACAAAGGGACTCTGGCTGACCAGGTTCGCAGATGACTGCAAGCTGGGAGCCATTATTAAATCCCCAAGTGATGCAGACATCCTACAGAAAGGCCTCACTGAGACCAATGACTTGAAACCATGGCCTTAAGCTTAACACCAAAAAGTGTGTCGTCATCCCCTTTGGTAAAAACTCAGTTCCCACTAATTACCACATAGATGAGAGCCCACTGAATGCCGATGGTGTTATAAGAGATCTGGGGATGCAGGTTGACAGTAATCTCTCCTTCGATCACCACATTGCCACTGTGGTCAGAAAGTCCTTCTATGTGGCACATCTCATTACCAAGGGTTTTGCATCCAGGAAGATTGAGGTCATCTCTCTCTCTCTCTCTCTCTCTCTCTCTCGACTCTTCTTTCATTAGACCAATCATCGAGTATAATGCCCCATTTGGCATGTACCTCATTAGACACCTGCAACAGCTGTAGAGGCCACAGAAGTTCCTCATGAAGAGGATCTTAGGCATTAAGCACTTGTCCTACATGGACAGACTCAAAAGTCTCCAGCTATTATCTAGCTCATATCACCTACTTAGAGTCAATCTCTGCTTGACTTATGAAGCCATGTCTGACCCAGCTCTGTTAGAAATACTACATTTATGAAATCCCAATCCCCCTGCACGATATGCTCCGAGAACTCAACCTCATTACCACAATCAACAGAACATGCTAGAGGGACAGGTTCCTCACCCAGAGACTGCCCGTGCTTGGAATAGACTTCCCATACATGTCAAGCAGAGCACCTCGCTGTCCCTCTCCAAGAGAAATCTTGATGAGTGGATAGGTAATAGAAAGTTCACCCCATGAATCACTCGAGTGGCTCTGCTTGATAGAGGCACTGGGAACTAACGTCGGGCAGCACGATGCCAGGGCACTTCTATGGGCGAGGCTTGTAAAAGCTCCAGAGCCATTAGCCTAGTACACACCTATGAACTTACGAACAATATATGATCAGAAACCTCCTCAAATGTTTAACTTATTACAGTTGATTGCACCTACAGGCATTTCTGCAGTTACCTCCTACTGCGCCTCTAGGCGTCAGATATTTCTTGCTCATATTTGCATTAATTATTCCAAAACCATGATGCATACAAGGTATCAAAAGATTTCATCTTGAGGCATACATGATGGCAAATACAATTGTATTTATATTTGACATCTGTCTAATGCAGCTAAAGAGACATTGCATATTATTTGTAAACTGTTTGTCTTGCTTGAATGGTTACTGAGATGTCATAATCTGTTCATAGAACATTACAAAATTAATATTCACTACCTTTATTTTGGTTTATAAAATCCAGTTTAAAGCATTGAACTGAATGAATGCCACTAACTAATTTATCCTGAATAGTTTAACATGTACAGTTTTCTTTTAACATTTATGGTTTGTTTGAACTGTAAAGTGATACTTTATTGTTTTTTACAGCTGAAGCCACACCCACACACTCAAAAGAGCTGTACTGGAGGGAATGAGTTAAATCGCAGGTCTGATGAAAAGTAATTTCCCTGTCATGCATTCTCTCTATGATGTATACAGATATGCCAGAGTGAATTGCCTTTTCACACCTAGATTTGGAATACTTGCCCAAGTATTGTATAATAAATCACCAGCCATTTCTCAAATGGTCAGAAGCCTTTTCCAAGCCTGCTCTACAAGATCTTGTAGATCATGTCAGGTGGCCTGTACTTTATCCCTAATGTTTGTTGTTAATGTTCACCCTATGCCAGCATTTTTGCTAATGTAATTGAAAATTCTTTCTATATACCCACACAAAATATAAAATAATTGCTGATCATGTTATATTTCACTTTGTTGCTAGCATAAATCTTTTTATTGCTATTATTTGTAGTTTATGGATGCAACTTTGACATCTCTATAAAAAAGTGTTTTGAGTTACAATTTGCACAGCAAAATTGACCACAGCTGCTTCCCCAGATTCATTGCTTTGCTTATTTCCTTACCAGGTTTCCCCATGCTGACATAATAATGCAGATCTGTTCCTTTTCTGATTTATAGAACAGTTACTGAACCATGACCAACATTATGTACTTTTAGAAACTAGAACATTGTGCATCAGAGCTGTAGCTATTAATAGTGTGTATCTTATGAACATTGTATACAAACTGATGACAGGATCATATGGACATTTACTGAATTATTCAGTAGATGAAGACTGATGTTACACATTTTAGTAGCACAAATCAGTGCAATGAATTATTATAGGTATTGTCTTCAAAGCATCCTATATAAGGATAAATGCTTCATTATTTTTATCTTCTTTTTCTTTCATTTTTGAGTTACAGTTTGGTTCAATAATAAATAATGTTCTGTATCAGCTTTCTACTTGTATCTAATTATTTTCATAACTGAGGTCTCAAAACACAATAGATACCTGTAGCAGAAGTAGTTTTACTCCTACTCAGATTTACGGAAATTAATTAATGCTATGAAAGAATAAAGGCTTTAGTTTGCAACAGCCGGAAAATTTAAAGAAATGATGCAAATTAAATAATGCTAATACAATAAAACAGCAATATAGTTGTGGTCATGAATTTATTTCTTGTGCTTCTTTCTTAAGGACATGAACAGCAGTGATAATGCATTGCTTAACCATGCATTTATTTTCTGCATTGCTTCTTACATAATATCTTCAGGAAGTGAAGCAAGTTAGAGGCATTGAAAAATCATAATGTGTAGACAGAACTATATACTTCCCTTCAGCAACTTACACCATTCAAGATGTCAGATATACTCAGTTTTAAGTAAGTAGTTAATAAGAAAGTCTGTAAAAAAACATTAAATGTAATAAAGTCCATTATGTTCACTGCAAATGATCTGCTATGATAAAGCTCAAGTACTTTATGTGGAAAAATCTGTCAACTGCTGCAACTGTAATGACCCTATCATCTGTCAACTACGAGTTAATCAGCTGCAAATATATGACCCACCTGTACCTATAACAGTCAATAGCCTTTTATTTTGTAACATTATGCTTACAAGATGTAAAAAGAATACTAAAGCATCTTTAGTATTAATGTCAACAATTTACACTGCCACAATAAAATGGAGTACCAAGCATGCTATATATGACATTTTACAGAAAAGAAGGTAATTTATTCAAAGATTCATCCTCTTCAGGCCTAAGATTTCACAGAAGATATCACTTTTTTTTCTTGTATTGCACATAGACATTTTATGGAACATAATACTATCTTGCCTAAAATTTAGAAGGTTCCAAAGAACATCACAAAACCTAGGGACAACACTAAGTATTAGTACAAGAAGGACAATCTGATATGCATAAGAAATAATCATGAATTAACACTTATTTTATTTAAAGAAAAAAAGGAATATCTGATAAAAATATGAGAGCTCCATATGAATATAGAGTAAAACATATCTAGAGTGCTATATGTTATGTCATACCCATTGTTTCTAACAACAATGCAGTTACTCTGAGACCATTTACCAAAGTTGATAGAAAGACCTTGATAATACTAATATGAACTTACTCAATGGTTCACATTAAAACCTAAATAATCATGCTGTAGCTCTTTTGACAAAGGCAGTTTTGCTGCAACATATTTTCAAGCCCCTTTAATTGCATAGTCTGAGGTCCAAAGCAGTGGTCTGACATGGTTTCAGAGTTATCGATTCAGTTGTAGACTATTTTTCAAGTAAAATGCTGCTAGGCCATACCCTAACATTTTAAGGATGCAGAGTGTAAAGGAGTAGTCCAGATAAAAATCACTTTAGCTAGCAGATCTAGGAGTCTCTCTCTCTCTCTGATACCCCTCCCTGTAGGAGGAATAAAGGTACCACGTTGAAGTTTCAAGTAGTTTATTCAGTTAAGCAGGTAGATGGATGCGTGTTCTGAACTTAGGGAGGGTCTACATTCCTTAAAATGTGGCTAGGAGTGGTCTATTACTAAATCAAAACAAATCCAAAGGTAGGAAATTCAGTCACACCTATCACCTTAAAGATGCATCTTTGCTCCATTATATCATCTTTATGGAAAGTGTTCCTATTTCTGTTTTGAGCTAGTTGACTTTCGGCTTATCCCAGTAAGAGTCACCACAGCCGAACTCCGGTCCGCTAATGTTTGGTAGTGGATTTTTACGTGCCGAGTTACTAGCCCTGACACACAACCTGCAACGAAGGCACGCCCATTCACGCATTCCTCCACACAGAAGACGCTCTAGCTGAGAATCAAACGAGACAACATCTTGCTGTGAGGCGAAAATGCTACCGCAGCACCACTATGAGCTAGTATGAGCAAAAATTAATTTCTGTGATTTTGCATTGATTAGGCGTTATCTTACAGTACTCATGCAAAGATCACTTTTAAAAAAAATTCTCAGCACTTGGTGTTCCTTATAAGTTCAAACAGCATGTCATCATGGCAACAAAGTGCAGGATTGCATAATCATTGCTTATACCTTGCCTACTCTGATAGTGGGGTCATGTTTTACATGCAAAAAGATCTTTATTAATGTCTATTTAAAATCTGCAGTAATATTGCATGGTTTGCCCCCCCCCCTTTCCTTGACATTTCCATAGATTGCCCCACCTGGTGTGACCCTCATTTTTTTCCCAACAAAATTGCCTATGCTCAGATGTGCATCACATTTGACTTAATGCATAAAATATAAATACAATAAATACACAAAAAAAGAAAAAACAAAATCTTTGTCATTGGAAGCTGCCAGTTAAGTTGGAAATATATCCATAAAAGTTTAAATTGATAATGCCTATTATTTCCTGGTGCTGTAGGGACAAGGTTTTTACCTCAAAGGTTTCTAAAATATAAAATCTCTAGAAAGCAGAGTTTAAGTTTGATGTGCAATGTTTAGTATGGATTATGCCATTTTCCAGTCACCTGCTATTGTGTCACATTACTCTTACAAAGGCCATGATATATGAAGTACCATGATATATAAATATTTAATTTCACAAAAAATGCATATTAGCATGTAAAACCTGCATGCATAAATGCAATTCAAGTTTTTGTAACTACACATATATAGACATTTTAAGTTGCAGGAACACAAAGATGAGTTGCTCATCTTTTACTGTAGTACAGTTCAGGAGCATTTCCTTTTTTTCATGGTTGTGTGACTGCACAGTTTTATATATATATATATATATATATATATATATATATATATATATATATATATATATATATAAGTTATAGGTGTGTAGGGGCCAAAACCCTGGTGGTAAAAATAGTGATTTAAAAATGTTTGCAGGATACACGCAATTATGTATGGAGTTAGCATTTTTGTATATTATGGGTACTTGTGCAAGTATAGTTTGCAGTCACAAACTGTGATCATTATAGTTCAATCTTTTTTAATTTGACTAATGTGCATTAAAATGAAACTGGCTGATGCCTTCTATTTTCTAAATTTCAGCATTTCCATCTGTTCCATCTTTTGTTTCTACAGATTGAAAGGTGTCTGCTCTTCTCAAATGAGTATATTATATGCAAGCTGTGTACAGGGCACTTACTCTGTACACCATCTTAGACAGTTGTAGACTCTGTTTCAGTACTGCAAGCCAAGCTGTTCCTGAGACATGCTAAAAGTTTATGTGGTTCAGTGTACAAAGTACGTCTAGCAATATTATTGCATACTGAACTCCTCCAAAGTTCCTCCTTGAATTTGCATTTATGATGCAGAGTAATAGCTTGTTTTCTGAAATTGCTATATAATGCAATAACATCACACATCTATACTAAGTATCGAATACAGCTGTTGTGTAAAAGATCTGAATAGCATGCAGTTATGTAAGAGCAGGCATCCTGTAATTATAAACCACCAATATTAAGAAAAGCATAAACGTTTGATGAGGAGGCAGTTTATTTTGGGAAAACTCTTTTTTGTTGTCTATTAGATCCATACTTCCTCAAGAAAGAAAAGAGAAAACATGCAAAGCTTGGTTCAGAAGCAGCTTAAAGTGTGTCCATATCATAGAATTAAAAAGAAAAAGAGACATGAACACAAATAAAGAAGGCTCAAAAATCTGTTTAGACATCACAGACTGGATAAAATATTCACACAACTTGCTTTAAAATTTAGTCTACAAAAATACTCAGAAGTAAATAAATACTGAAATAAATATGATATCTAAAAGCTCCCATGTCTGCAGACAGACCAGGGTATTTTTTTTTTTTTTTGCAAAAAAGACACATTGTACCCTTGAAAATGGTCTGTCTAGCAGAAATTTGAAATTCAATACTGTAAGTCCCTGAAATCTGAAAAAAAATAACCTGCAAGATGTTTAACATAACAACAAAGTGCAAAACTCACTGCTGCTAAAAAGCATTTTTGCAAGTGGCAAGCCATCCTGCAAACTTTGATGGGAAAGGCTGGACTATCATAGCCCACCCATCTTATGTATATTAACTCCAGGGTCACTCTACTTAGAAATAAGCAAGAATTTTTGACCTAGAAAAATCATGGACTTGGTATACATTTTATTCTTACTGCACTTAGATTTTTCACATCTACAAAAAGTGCATTTTATGGTCACCAAACAAGGACACAAAATGCTTCTGTTTCAGCAAAAACTATCAGTGTAAAGATATTTGTTTAAAACAATGATGGACACATAAATTTGTAAGTAACGCAACACAGCACTGTCAAAAAACATATATATGAAGCCCTTTAAATGCAACAGCAAACAGTGGTATCAAGCTTAGATGGTGACATGCTGCTTTACAGTAGTTTGCTGCACATATATGGCAAAACACAAGGCCATAGAAGCAGGAAGAGAAAACCAACCATACTCTTCTTTCTGATACATTTAACCTTTGAGCAGTACTCACTGGAGATGTCCCATTCCTGCTTGCATTAACAGTATCCTGGCTTCTACTTTCAGATTTCTTTCAATGATTTAACCACCTGCTGCTTTTACAATATTCTGTTGCATTGTTAATAACTACAAAATTAAACAGTTTCTTATTCTTTATACCAGAAAACCTAATAATCCAACACATTCCTTTTCTCATGACAAAATACTTGTATATTCTGTCAGAAACAAAAATTAAATGTTGAAAAGGAAAACCAGCTAAAGCACGACCTGAACAGAGAGTAAATGTGAGCACTTTTGTTCTTTAATGTAGTTACAAAGAACTTCTTCAGACAGTGATACAAGGACTTGACTGAAATATTTAAAAAACAAATTACTAAATCACATGATAACAATGAACCAATGATGAAACAAGAAACAATTATCACATAACCAATGATACAGTAACTGTAAAACAACAATCAAACAATGAATAAAATCACTGTGAAAGCAAATTAATGATGTATAAACAGTTTAAAGTCAATGTTTAAAATAACACAAAGCTGTTTCATCTGCAAAAAAACATTTAATATTAATAGATTAATTTAGTCTTGGAGTCTAGTCTGCTCTTAGCCTAATCTGACAGATGGATTCCTGGCACTCCAGAAAAGTTTAATTATTACCACTGAATGACACCTCTTCCACAAAGGCAATCGGTGAAAAATAAAATTCCTGAAATTTTCACAAAGGATAGCATGATTAGGCAAAGCATTGTTGACATTGTGTGTTCTTATAGTCAACAAATGTTCGTACACTCGCTTTTTTAGACACCTAATAGTGTTTCCAATATAGAATGAATTACATGAATCACAGCAAGTAGTGTAGACAACACATTTATACCTCACCATTGAATCTACCCTTAGCTAAAATAGTCACATTGCAGTGTGGAAAACATAGAGAAGATGCATTACTTGTGAATCTAGACTGCATGAAAAAAACTACCTTTTGTGATGAGGTCATTCTAACAAACTTTTCAAATTTCAGCACCTTTTGAAAGAAAACACAGGTACCTCACTAAGAACCTTGGTTAACTCACAACTGCCAACGGCAATCTTACAGTTTTCTGAAATTATATTTTTAATTAACCACATTTCACTGGTGATCAGAAGTGGAAAGGCTAAATTAAAAGTAACTTGATTGGATATGTTAGAAACAACACCCCTAATGTCAGCCAATTTGCAAGTAACAGCTCTCTTAGTTAAGACAAGATGAGCCTTGGTTTATCTGAGCAATGATGCTTCATTCTCAGTGGTGACTAACCAGTTGTGGTTATAGCCACAAGATATAAAAAAATTATTTCAATGTTCTTAATTCATGTAAAAATGTAGAATCATTAGAAGTTAACCTTCTCAGTCTGATTAGTTGCCCTTTGACAACCCTTTTCATATGATCAGGATGTAAACTCTGTTTATGCAAATATTGGTTAACAGAAGGTTCCTTCCTGAAGGTGTTGTCATCATAATGGTAACATAAACTGGTGTTTTAATAGTTTAGTCTCTCCTCAACTCCGCTGATGGTAAACTTAAAAAGAATCCATAGTGATGTTGAGGTCATCAATGAACACCTTGAACTCTTTACTTTTCCCTTTCCACATGAAAAAGATTGTTGATGTATCTGCAGTAAAAGAGAATGTAATACATTATAGAATGAAAGCACTCACATTTACTCTACATATTTGGGTCGTGCTTTGACTGGTTTTCTTTTTCAGTTTTTTTTATTCGTTCCTCTTTTTGCTTTTTTCACAGAAATTAAATGGTGTCTTTACAGGGTTTCCAACTATAATGTAAAGGCCACAAACACTAGATGACAATTTTTTCATTTTTGCCCATCTAACAGTTCATTATGTATACCCAAAAATGTTTATGGACATTATTGACAGGTACAATTTTATAGATTTTTAATGGACTCCCTGTGGATTTTAGGATTGTGGGAACTTTTTCCTGATTGTGTCACCATTTGTATGAGACATTAAACTAAGGTCCCATCAGTATACGCTGGTGGGCGTAAAAGATCCCACAATACCAAGCAAAAAGAGTAGGGGTATATTTAAAATATATACATTTTTAGGGTCTATATAAAAATCGTGAAACCTCACTTACGCAAATATGAAAATGTCGACACATATATAGGGAACTGCGAAAACACCGAATGTCCTGAAGCACGAAATTCGAAATGTTGACTCGTCATAGTTGGCCAGCCCCACCGCCTGCTACATACTACATACCCAAACAAAATAAATAATCCACACTTTCCCATATCTACACTTCACCCATATATCCGATATCCTAATCAAACATTCACTACACACAAATGTATCTAACTATAAACAAACAACACTCAATTACAGGAAAAGTATAAATTACATATACATTCAGCTACACAACTATATTACTATACATACACTTAAAATAACCCTACTTCTAACCCTAAAGTAAAGGTTGCATGTATTACTATGTATGCACTTACCTTAATCCGTACCCTAACCCTAAGGTCCGTAACTATTGCGCACTTACATTAGGGAGCTATAATGGATAGGAGCCAACTATGATGATTCGACATTTTGAATTTTGTGCTTTAGGACGTTCTGTGTTTTTGCGGTTCGCTATATATATATATATATATGTGTGTCAATGTTTCCCTATTCGTGTAAGTGAGGTTTTGCAATTTTAATATAGACCCCATTTTTAAAGGATAAGTAGAATGTTGTTCATCAACTAAGTACAATAACTTAGCACACAATAATCCACAGCAAAGAATAGCAACGAAGCAACCAGGCAGCTCCTTCTTCTCCATGTTCATAAATTTATTAAAACAACATCAGACTTGGTAAGCGCTTTCGCTAATGAGCTTCTTCAGACCATCTAACAAACATCAAAAGGCCTCTACATTTATACAAAATTAATTGTCCGATCACAGCTAACCCTAATTAATTAATCAGAAAATTTTGAAGCATCATTTTAAAAGCGCTCTAAAAATACACATTTTAAAAACATAAAATCAATTAAAATTAATTGAAATTGCAACTAAAAGGTGAAATTGCAACTTCAAGTTACCAAGTCTGATGTTGTTTTAATAAAGTTATGAACAAGGAGAAGAAGGAACTGCCTGGTTGCTTCATTGCTATTCTTTGCTGTGGAATATTGTGTGCTATACTTTTTTGTGACAAAGCTTTTGTCCTAAGGTGTACTTTGTGGTTTATTGCTAAATAAATAACTTATTTATTTCATCAAAAGTTTTTCTTCATTGTTCTGATATTTCCCCACTTTCATCAAACCCAATTTCTTTATTTATATGACTCTAGATAAATCATGACTTTTTCAGCATAACTGCTTTTAAAACACATACAGTTTTAAAGGATAAGTAGAAAGTTTTCCTTTGACTAACTTATTTATTTCATCCAGACTTTTTCTCTGTTGTTTTAATATTTTCCCGCTTTCATCACATTTGTTTGTTGATATGTTTATCTCATTTTTTAGTGAAATATATTTTATTTATCTTCTTTATTTCACCAAACCCTTTGCTTTTTGACCTATTTAACTTTAATACAGCTTCATGTCACCCCTTTCCATCCTTGTCACAGTTTCCCTCATCCATGCAATATATATATGTAGATATATATATATATATATATATATATATATATATATATATATATATTTATACAACAACTACATCTTTTCCATTTTCCATCCTGCTTCTTTCATTTCACCAATACATGCGGATATTACTGGTAGCATAAATAAACACAAACTCATCAGACATCCTTTTAATCTTTATTTTCTTTCCTGACCAACCATTTGCCATAGTCTTCTTCCAAGACATCTCATAATACTTCTTTAATACCATTATTATTTTTCTTCCAATTCTATAATCTCCTAAAATATCCCATATTGTCTCATGTCTTACTGAGTCAATGCTTTTGCTACATCACACAGAATAAACCTTACATCTTTATTCTCCATTTAAATGGAATCTGTTACTTTTTCATTATTGCTAACAATTTTTTCTTGTTTTCATTTTACTACTCTATTATCATCTAGAATTCTATCCATCTTACCTTACTCTTATAGCCTTGTCTACATCAATAAGCATTCTGAATCTCCTGTCATACTGCAACAACATCTGACCACCAATGTATGTGCTTCAGGAACTGTTAGATAACACAGCATTTCAATAGTCTGATATGGCTTCTTCTCAACTGTGCTGGCCATGAAATAAACCAAAGTAAGGGCCAGTTATCTGTTGAACTAGACTGAACCTAAATGACTTATACTTAATCATAAATGTTGCAAGATCTGTGGCACCTGGTTCAGCCTGCGGCACTATCCTCTGTGTGACAATGACATCTAACAAATCAATGTCCCCCTTCATTTTTTTTCATCTACTTACTGCATAATTTTGAACACTGCTGGCACATATTACCATTAGGTCTGGTCTGATGACCATGGCTTTAATTGCCTCACCAGAACTGACTATCATTACCTTGGGTTATATCAAGAAGCATTGAAGTTCACCAGTGCCTCTTCCTTCACCTTGCCACTGCCCAAGAGAACTGTCCAGTAATCTTTCCAAATATTCAGCAGTGACTAATCTTAACCTAGCTTTAAACCTGGTTACAAACTGCCTCAACCAAGAGTCAAAAGAAAAAAATAATCAATTTGTTTTTTTTTTTTCATCTACATCACGAACTTCAAGTGTCTCATTACATGGATTGTCAAAGTCTTGCATGCTGCCTACTCCCCATGACTTGTTTGGGTATTACTTTCTCCAGCAGCAGCCGTTCATTTAGCAGATGCTTTTCTTAATGATTGTTGGAGCCCTTCTTTTGGATCCTTCCTCTCTTCCTACTCTATCCCATTACCTGATTTGTAGATCTTTCCATTTCTTGGAGATACTCTGTTAACGAATGCTCTGCCTGTTACATCAATGCTTGTAATCTGGTCTCAAATCTTGTGGCTTCTGTCATCGCACCTGATGCCAAAACAAAAGTAAATAAATGATTAAAGTTGAGGAGTTAATGCCTTCTTATAATGACCATGCTGTGATAGGTGTAAAAATGCATCAAGATCTCATGACCTAGCCGTATCCAAGCGCAGAAAAAGTACGGAATGTGATATTGTCTTGCCATTATAGATTACCTATGGTACAACTGTCTTATCTGCAAATAAAAGGGTATGACTGCTTTTTACCTGACGATTTCCAATATTTCCAATGTGCAGCTAGATGATAGCTTTAGGTTTACATAGTACACTATATCTTGCCCCAATACATCTATATTTATTTATTAATTTATTTGCTTTTTGTCTAATTTATTTATATGTTTGTGATTAAATATTTGTTCAAGTAACCCTTTCCACCTACTTTTAAGGAGCACATACAAACTTATATGCAGCAACACCTTCCCTTTCCCTGAACAATTCTAACTAATCAGTAAATGGGAGGATGCAACAACCAAGTGCTTGAAGAAGAAATCAATTAAACTGTAGCAGTCCCCACCCCCAATATATATGACAAAAGATAACTCAGATTTTGCCTATAGCCTTCTTTAGTCTTGAGATTGCTGCAAGCTTCAAAGCTTGAAAATAAAGCATTTGAACTAAATTTTACATCAAGGGTAGTACAGTTAAACTTCATTAAAATATTGCACTTGTTGCAGCTTTAAAATCCATTTTTTAGGTTGTGTTTGCTCTTTATCTGAAGTTAAAGCTAATAGTTTAAGACATTTTTCTAGTCTGCAGTGCTTACATTTCTGTGTATGTTCATTTACTATTTTATGTATGAACATTCACTATTCTATGTATGTACAGTTATTTTTTGACTAAATGTCATATCATTCTATTCTATGTATATATGTCTATATATACACTTAGTATGTAAATCTTGCATAACTACCCCCTACTCATTCTGTACAACTATTTCTCCCAGTGCCTCTGCTGAAAATGGGACTTGAGCCCAGTCAGACTTTCCAGTTAAACAAAAGCAGTACATAAATAAATAAATAAAACTGGACAACATTTTGCATCCAGGGAAGTACATTAAACTACATTAAATATATTTCACTTATCTAACTTTTAAAAATCAGTTTTGTGTGTTGTGTTTGTTCTTTCTCTGAAGTTAATTAACTATTAATTTAAGGAATTGTTACAGTCTGCAGTGCTTTTTGGCTTCTGTGCTGCTCCTAGGTGTTCTGAGTTGCCCCTCATTTTATTGTATTTTATTTGCTCTTTTCTGAATCTGAAGATACAGCTACAAATTGATAAGCTTTTTGTATTATTCCTTGTTATTTCTCTGAGCTACTACATAGATTATCAGCATTGTTCATCTAATGTTGTGTTGTTGACTCTTTTCAAACTGAAAACAAGAAGCCAGCTTTGGACAGCTGTGTGAGTAGTAACCAGAACTTGTGGTAATTAACCCAACCCCACCTCTAGCATTTTATATTACAAAACCACTCAGTCATCTTAGTCTTGGGACTACTGGAAGCTAGGAAGCTTGAAAACAAAGCATTTGGATTACATTTTGCACCCATGAAAGTACATTTAAATTACATTTAATATATTGCACTCATCTAACCTTTTATGCTGTTTGTGTGTTGTGTTTGTTCTTTATCTGAAGTTAAAGCTATTAATTTAAGGCATTTTTACAGTCTACAGTGCTTTTTGCCTTCTGTGCTATGCCAAGGTGTTCTAAGTGGGCCCTCATTTTGCATTTGTATTAGCTCTCTTCTGAATCTGACACTACAGCAATAAATTGATTTGAGTTTTACTGTATTCATTGTTATTTCTCTGAGCTCTTGACTGGTTTATCAGCATTGTTCATCTAATTCTCTATTTTAATCACTTTTCAAACAGTATCCATTATTTTTCTGAGCTGTTTATGTGATTGTTTGTTTTTTTTCATCTAATTCTGAATTGTATTCACTTTTCAAACTTAAAACAAAAAGCCAACTTTGACAAGTTGTGTGAGTAGTACCCAGATGTAGTGGTAATTAACAATGTCCCATGGTGCTTCATATTACACAAGCAGTCAGCGATTTTAGTCTTGGAAGTGTTAGAAGCTTAGAAGCTTGAGAACAAAGCATTTGGACTACATTATACATCCAAGAAAGTACATTTAAACTGTATTTATAATATTGCACTTATCTTACCTCTTAAATCAGTTTTGTATGTTGTGTTCACTCTTTATCTGAAGTTAAGGCTATTAATTTAAGGAATTTCTATAGTCTGCAGTGCTTTTTGGCTTATGTGCTAGGCTAGGTGTTATCAGTTGCCCAGTCATTTTACTGCATTTTTATTATCTCTCTTCTGAATTAGTTTCATATTCTTCCAACCTATTCCTTTTGAGCTTTCTACTTCAAAGCTTTTGAGCTACCTGATTCTACTGTATATCTGGCCTTGGAAATTCCTAACAGTCTCATCTTCTATATACCTGGCCCTATAAGCTCCTTCCACTGTTAACTCCTCTGCTTATCTTGTTAGTTACCAGCAGAAGAAACTGGGAAATCCCTTCCTTAGAATGTTAAGTGAGTTGTTAAGAAAGTGTGTTTTGACATTAACTTAAAGTGTTTGGGTTCTCCATTGTTGACTTGTCTACCTTTAAATTGTCTTGTAATTAGTTATAGCTAGTTGTTAGATTTGTTTCTAGTATCTTTTCACTTGTGGCAAAAAAGTGTGTTTTTACATTAAGAAGACTATGAAAAAATTCTAGTGGCAAAAAAAGGTAGTGTGGTCTGTTTGAGTTGAGATACCCACAGGTAGGCTTAAGTGAGAATTACTTGTTGTAGCTAGTTGTTTGATTTATTTCTGATGCCTTTTAACTTTTGGGAAACTGAAGTGTGTTTTTACATTAAAAAGCCTGGGCCTGCAATTCTTGTGGCAGTAGAAAGGAAGCATGGTCTGATGGAGTGGGGGACTCAAAAGGACACTTAAAGAGGCAATTACTTGCTGTAGCTGGTTAGTACCTTTTTACTTTTGGCTAACCAAAGTGTGTTTTTTACATTAACAAGACTGGGACTGCTATTCTAGTGGCAGTAGTAAAGTAGACTGGTCAGTCCAGGTTGGGAAACACACAACGAGGCTTACAATGAGACTGTTTCATTCAGTCAGAGGGCTTTTTTGGGACTTGGTGTTAATCTGCACTTGAGAGCTACTTTTGCTATGATTTCATATTAAGAAGTTTCAGAATAATCTATCTTGTGGGAGGTGTGTACCTGGTCTCTCTGAGCTGGGAAACACTCTGGGAAGATTAGACAGATGGCATATGAGTTCATTTTCAGCTTTTTTCTGCTGCTACAAATTATGGTCATTTTTGCAGAGCTGTTAACTGCATAGTGGTGGTTAGCAGTACCCTGTATAGTAACAAACCTATAAAGCTAGTACTTGGGATTTTAACCTGTAACACAGAAAGGATTTGCATGGAGCTAAGCTTAGGCCAGCTAGTTAGTGCAACAAACAACACTAATATCAGTTTCACTATCATAGCACTGTCTAACATCTAGCCTTATTCCTAGAAACCACTTAGGTGACTGCTGTAAAACCAAGTCCCTAAACCATAATAGCCCAAACCCAAAGGAAGTCATGACAACATGAATTTGCAATTCCCTAATCTCTCTGTGGTAATTGTCTCTTGTACTCAGGCAATCTTTTAATCCTTAAACTAACACAGTATGGGAGAGATGTACAGACATAACTTCCTTGGAAGCAAAAATCTCTCAAGGTTGCCAAGAAAACATGCACTACATCCGTCATGCATACCACTCACAACACATAGACCATCTTATGCTGAAGCAGTTATGAGAAACCTCTCCAAACCTCAAACCCCCCCTAAGCCATCAAACAGCAATGCCTATCTTCTGCAATCATTAAAGCACACACCAAAACCAAAAAGTAACACCACACATAAGCCTATATCCAGTGATCACACTTTATCTAGTGCTCTTGTCATAGGGAATTCGATTGTATGGCACCAGATGTCCCACTCACCAGGCTGGACAAGCAGAAGATAATTGCTAGTTGCCTGTCTGGACCTGGGATCCACGATCGCATGCATGCACTCAAGTCACTGCACCACAGGTGCCAATATGATTCTAATATAGTCCATGTGCATGTAAATGAAGTGTACCTCACTTATATTAAAAGAGACAGCATGGATCTCTCTGAATATATATCACAGACAGGTATGGGCTTTGCAATAAGCAGCATTCTCAGCATGACAAGAAAATTACTTTTTAATAATTGGCTTAGTTTTTGTTGTTACCGCAGGGAATCCGATATCTATCAACATGGGAGTACATGGCTAACAGACCAAGTTGTTTTTCCAAGGATGGTCTGCACCTGCCACCCAGTCCCAGTCTTTTGGATAGTGGCAATAACTTTATATCCATCCTCTCTCAGCCTTTTTAGGCAATGCCAAAATGACAAAACTACTAACATAGCAAAAAAAAAATCTCAAAAGATCTTTAAGATGTTAATGCTCAATGCTAAGAACCTAAACGAGAAACTCCACACCCTAAAATCCCTCCTCACTCTGAAGAACATAGACATCTGTGCTGTTACTGAACCTTGGTTGAAAGCCACAGAAAGTACATTGGCAATGGGAGCTAATGTGTCTTCCACACATTTAGACCAACAGTAGCACAGACAGGTGATAAAGGTGAAAGTGTCTTGATCTATATTAGCAACAAGTACAAATTCAGGTTGGTTAAACATGATGCCCTGCAGTTCATTCATGTCCAAGTCTCCATAGATGTGGTTCCTTACCATGTCCTGGCCAGCTACAGGTCACCCTCTATTATGTACAAAGATCACAACTCTTATCTAGACCTACTAGAGGTGCTCACCATCCAGTCAAATACACTCTTCATGGTAGACATTAACTACCCCTCTGTAGACTGGGAAACATACACTGCCTCTAACTCACAGGCACAATGTTTCCTGAACTTTATCAACACAAGCGCCCTGGACCATAAATTGTGCAATCCAACCAGAGGATCGAGCATATTGGACCTAGTACTTCCCACTACAGAAGAGTGTTGCACTCCCCACCCCCCACCACATTGGTGTCATGTCCTCATTTGTGAGGTTGGACCAAAAAGCTCTCTACCTCAAAATGAAAAAAAAACTGGAAAACCCAACTAAAACTCCAACAGTTAGGAATTATTTTAAAACATCTAAAGCAAACTACATTATATAAAGTGACAGTTTGTCAAAATTCATGGCTCTCCCAAACTTCAACAACACATCTTCATAAGCATAATTACTCACAGAAACTCTTTACAAACATGTAAATGGCTGCATAGAGGCTGCTGTACCTACCAGAAGTAAGCCCAGATCTAACACCAAATCAAACCCCACTGGTGGAATCCTAACTTTAAGAGGTATATAACAAAAGAAAAAAGTAATGGCCAATATCAGAAAGAGCAACTTCCATAGAGAGAACAACTCTCTGATTCTACTAAACAATAAATTAAGAGGTCTAATGAACTACAATAAGGATAATTATAAGATCAGGATAGCCTTCTAGGCTAAGGATAGTCATAAGGCCTTCTTCAGCTATGTGAGCAACCTTAAAGATAAGACTCAGCAGTGTGCAGAACTTGTGGTAAATGGCACAACCTTCACTGATTAGGGGGACAAAGCAAACCTACTGACTGATGAATTTATCTCTAACTTCACCCCCCACTACCCCCGTGAAATCCCTTCTAATATATTGTCAACCACAACCATCAACATGGAGCAGGTCTTGGGGGTGCTTGCTAAAGCCAGAAATACTGCTTCAACGGGCCCCGATAATATCCCCAGTTGCCTCTTAAATAGCCTAAAAAATTACCTAGGAGGTCCACTTAAAGCACTGCTCAACTATAACCTTAAAACAGGTTATGTGCCAGGTGAATGATTACTCCATTCATGGGAGACTTTAAGTACCCCCCTTTATAAGGGTAGACCACCAAATGACCCCAGGACTACAGACCCATCAGTCTGACAAGTCTAGCATGCAAAGCCGTGGAATGAATTATCATTGAAATGATCAACAAGGAAGTTTGCAACCTAGACACATTGGGCCCATCCCAGTTTGGCTTTGTTAAGGAAAGGACTTGCCTACAAAACCTGGTATTCTTCTTTGATGAGAGGAAAATGGTGCATGCCACTTATCTTGACCTAAGCCAAGGTATTCAGTGCAATACCCTACTCAGGTATTGTTGCCAAACTCTTAGAGCTAGGCATAAATCCTTACATAACTCACTGGATTGCTGGCAGGCTCACATTGTGGACCTAAGAAGTCAGGATAAGTCAGAACACCTCCACCAGGAGGCAGGTCAACAGAAAAGTACCCAAGGGCTCTGTGATGGGTCTGCTCATGCTTGGCATCTACATCTTGTTGTCAAAGACCTCTGACTCACAAAGGTCACAGATGACTGTAAATTGGGAGCTCCACAGGACATCAGAATCCTTCAAGAGAGAGTCAAACACAAACAAATGCCTGGTACCAAAGCCAGGGATTAAAACTCAATGCAAAGAAATGAATTCTAGTTCCCTTTTCATAAATCAATCACATAAGCTAAATACTCCATTGATAAAACACCCCTAAATAGCTGACCTGATAGTTAGGGATCTGGGAATATATGTAGAAGGTAATCTGCCCTTTGAACAAGATATAGCCAAGATAGTAAGAAAATCATTCTATGTTGCTCAACTCATAAGCAAAGGTATTGCATGCAGGTCCAAGGAAGTTATAGCAACCCTCTGCTGTAGACCAGTCATTGAGCACAATGCCCCCTTGACATGTACCTGACCAGGTACTTGCAATAGCCAGAATGCCCTTAAAGGTTCCTCACCAAGAGAATCTAGGGTATGAATACCCCATCTTACACAGTTTGCATGAAGGTCCTATCTCTGCATTTACTCTCCTATGGGTTACTGAGACGAAATCTATGCTTAGCATATAAGGCAGTCTCAGATCCAATTCTAATGGATCTCTTGCACATCTGCAAAACAAACAGCACCAAAAACACTAAATCTAAGGACCTGAACTTTGTCTGCAACATACGTAGAACATGACGGAGAGACCAATATGTTTCTCAAAGGATCTCCACACTATGGAATAAGCTCCCATCTACGTGAAGCACCCCTGACCCCATTCAAAAGAAACACTGATCATTGGACTGGAAATAATAAATTCACCCTGGTCTAGCCCTCATGTCTCTGATGGACAGAGGTCAACAGTAAGTAAATTAATCCCCAACTAACATACACCACCTTCACATATCTCTTGGCTACCCCTTTAATAAAATTCCCATTACGTCTGTTACTCTAAGTGTCTTATTTCTGGTTTAAGCACTTGGGTTCCAAACCAGTTACTTTACATTAGGAGAATGTGTGGTGTAAACTCTTCTGGCAGGAGAGGATAACCTACACTCTTCTAAGCTGGAAATTACTAGTTGAAGGCCTATTGTGTTTGTTATTCTGCAAGTGTCTTACTTCTGGCTTACACACATGGGCTCCAAAACCAGTTGTTTTTCATTAGATGTGCAAACCTCCACTTTGCAACAATGCACAAATTCTTCTAACTAAAGTTCAGCTTAACAAAAGCAAAGCCATATATCTATCATGTGTCTATCTTCCCCCAGGCAATAACATCAACACATTAGTGGCTATCCTCAGCTGGCTCTCAAGTAAATACCCCCAAGAAACCATTATACTTGGAGATTTTAACATTAACTGGAACTCCTGTATATCTGAGCAGCCTTCTACTCATATCAACTTATATGGTTTTACCCAAACTATAACATCCCCAACCCGCACCAATAAAACTAACAACAAAACTAGTACCCTTGACTGGATACTCACTAATACCCCCCAACTAAACTATAAAACAGGCACCCTCCCTGAGAACATAAATGATCACTTGCTTACCTATTTAATCAGAACAAAAACTGTCATCCTAAGCTCTACCATCTGTAGAACTATTCGCACTACCAAAAATTTTAACCCTGCTCACTTTCAAGCTGAACTAGTCACCTGTGACTGGTCACCCCTGAAATACCTCCCAATAGATAATGCCGTGAAATACTTTAACTCTAAATTTCTAACCATTTTAGACAGCCATGCCCCATTACGCAAAGTTAGAATTAGAACCAAACTGGCACCATGGCTCACCAAAACGACCAAACAAAAAATCCTCCAAAGAAATAAACAATGGACCAAATGGCGCTCAACAAAATGCTCCTCAGACCACCTGCAATTCAGACAGCTAAGAAATGAAACAAAAAAAGCCATATTAGCCGATAAAAGAAACTACTACTACCAACTACAACAAACCAACCAAAATAATCCCCAAAAATTCTGGTGAGGTATCAATAACCTCCTACACCCTGGATGCTCAAGTACTCCCTCTCCCTCTGGCTCTGATCACAACAATCCCATCCAAATAGCTGACTCATTTAATACTTTTTTCACTGAAACCATACAATCCCTAGCCAACCAGCTATCCCCTAGCATCCCAGGCTCTGCTACAACCTTTACCAATAATTCTCATCAATTTCATTTTCAGCCAGTGCCCACTTCACTTATCTGTAACCTCATACAGAAACTTAAACACACTACTCTCTCTGCTGATAAATTACCTGCAGAATACCTGCAAAAAGCTGCTAAAGTCATAGCCTACCCCATATCCATCCTCATTAACAGAACTATTTCTGAAGGATCTATTCCCCTAATCTGGAAAGTCTCTCACATAATTCCCTGCATAAGGCGGTAACTCAAAGAGTTGTCCAATTATAGGCCCATAGCTATTCTATCTCCTTTGGCAAAATAATGGAGAAATGTATACACATACAACTGTTAACCTACCTACTCGATCACAATTTATTAGCACCCTGTCAACATGGCTTTAGACCATTTCATAGCACCACCTCTGCTCTCTTATCCTTCACTAACCATATTAACAGTAATCGTAATATTGATACTCTATCCTCAGCTGTTTTTATTGATCTGTCCAAAGCATTTGACATGGTGAATCACCACCTCCTTATAGACACACTCAAAAACCTGTCATTGGACAACCATACTATACAGAGGTTCCAATCATACCTACATAACAGGCAACAGGCTGTACTATGGGGAAATACTTTATCTTCCCACGTCCCAGTCACTCTAGGGGTCCCGCAAGGATCTATATTAGGCCCATTACTCTTCTCCATCTTTACAAATGACCTTCATTCTGTAATTCCTCAAGCTGACTGTATCCAATATGCTGATGACTCCACACTCATATGCGCTGCTGCTTCTCAATCAGAACTTCAGTCACTAACCCAAATGACCTTTAGTACAGTTGAAAACTGGCTCCTACAAAGACGTCTTATCCTTAACCCCAAAAAAACAAAAATGTTACTATTTACCCCCACCCGCAGAACCTCCCCACTTAACTTTACTATTACTTCAAATGATAGAACTATAATATCTCCTGAACCAACCACCAAACTACTCAGGGTACTAATAGATAACAACTTGTCCTTTGAACCTCACATTAATAACACCATAAAAATAGTAAACAAGAAACTAGGTTCCCTCTATAGAATAAAACTCTTTCTTACACCTCCAGCCAGGGTTACTATTGCTCGTACCCACCTCATCTCTATCTTGCTCTATGCCTCCCCTATCTATACCAAAATATGTAGAAGTAATCTGAGTAAACTTACATCCTCCTACAACAATATTGCCAGATTTGCAGCTGGGTCCTCCTATAGAACTCATCACTGTATCAATCTGAATCAGTTAGGATGGTTAGAGCTGCCAAATTTAATACTTTTCAATCAATTAATAGTAGCCCATAAGATCCTGTATTTACCTCAAAATACACCCATACTTACATCCCTAGTCATCCCCTATAATAACCTCAAGACCTTACACTCAGCTAATAACCTACTTGTACAAATATCAAAATCCAACAACTTAGCTGGTGACACCTTGTTCTCCAATACAGTAGGTAAAGCCTGGAACATCCTCCCAAACCAACTAACCTCAATATCCTCTGTCAGCTTATTTAAAAGCAAGCTTAAACCCTACCTCAAATCACACTGGCTATGCCCCTGTGTTAACCCAGACTAAGTACCTAACTATTAACTAGACTCCCACAATTCCTAGCCTCCCATGATCATGATCTTGTGTTGTCTCACTATTTTTTAGTGAGCTTAACCTTCCTTAGGATTTTTTCTCATGTAAATAAGTATATACTGTGGAATGATCAAACACCTTCATATAGTATCACAACCTATGTGTTAAATAACACTAGAAATCCATCCTTGTTTGCTTTTCTTCTATACTCTTATTTATTGATCTCTAGTGTTTTTCTTTCTTAGGTTTTTGTGAGACCTTAGTATCTCTTATCATAAATTACTAGGTGTATCTAATTTTGTAATATGTTATAAAGATTTGTACTACACCATTTCTAATACAAATGTATTAGTCTTATTCATCTATTCTTAGATAAATTTTTCCTTTTTCCTACTGAAATATAAAATATATAATCTTAGGCTTGTACTATAATTGTTAAAACTTATGTACCAAATTATACTGTTATTGTCTTTGTCTTGACCTTTTATGTTGTTGTAATTTGTGGAGCTTTTCTCCCCGGGCCTCCACTGAAAATGGACATATATCCAGCTGGACTAGCCCGGTCAACAAATGTAAAATAAATAAAATAAAATTAGGAAGATTTGTGGTCTAGACTGTTGTGGTGGGAGTGTGTGGCCTACACCCTTCTAAGCTGGGAATTTCTGGTGAATTGCTGCTTTATTTAAACTGTTTTTTTTTTTTTTTTTTTTTTTTTTTTTGCTGTTGTGACTGTGATTTTATGCACTTTTAATTTATAGTACTTTGCATTTTATAGCATAGGTTAGATTCAGACTTGCTGGATCTAGATTGTTTGATATCACTTGAGCACTAAAACCAGCTCTTCAATGAGATACTTAAAGATCTGAGGCATCTGTTGCTTCCAACTAACTATAAGTGCCTGTTTTTGCTCTTATATTGCACTTTTAATTTGTATTTGCATTCTACTATCTATTTGAATTGTCTGAAATGTTTTTTTTCCTTATTTTACTGTATACTGTACTAGTTCAGCTGTAGCATAGCTCAGTTCTTTGTTTGCTGCTTCTGCATCTGTTTTGTAACTTTTGAGCATCAAGTTCAAGCCATCTTTGTTGGTGAAGGCCCTTCTGCACCCCTGTGGAAGGAGAGTGCTTTCTGGGTCTCCTATAATTAAGGGCGATTGGACTAGATCTCATAGAGAGAGTCCTTACTAGCTAGTTTGAGTTAAAAGGGTTATTTATTTTTTTATGCCTGTGTTTGTGCTTGTTTGCATGTAGTTCACCATCGTGCACTGCCACATAACAGTGGTTACCATTGGTGGTTATAGATGCAAACGTTTTGCTTGTTAAAATATCCCTTAGCATTTGCTTGTAGTCCAACAGAGGTTTTTCACAGCACTGCTCTAGTTTCAGGTGGAACACTAAGCCTAGTCTCAGAGGTACCAACTCATCTCTCACCCGTTAGCCATTCCTAAGTGTGACCTCTTTACTTAACACTATGGATGGACAATTTTCCACAGTTTCTCCAGCCGGCTTGGTTGGCATGGCCATCCTGAGGCAGTGTAGCAATTGCCTCATCTTCACCAACAACCCTCTACTCCTAGCCCAAATGAACTCAACATGGAAGAGATGCAACTATATTAAGTACCTTGAATTTAATCTCTCTCACACACCAGTCAGTACATATGACAATGAACAAGTTGTCAGCATGCACACCTCACATCCTATTCCACCCAAACCCATGTCACACATACCTACACATGTGGTGGTCCTCACCGGAAACATACCTAAATACCAGAGATCTCCCAAACACAAATAAAAGCATGCTACATATAATACTTCCTCTGCAGAATACAATACATATAATAGCTCACACATCAGTGTCTCACCTCTCAAGTCCTTAAGGCAAAACTCAAAACCAAACATATCAGTCATAGGTGATTCCATCATCAGACACACAGATGTCCCTGTCACCAGGCTGGATAAGGAAAAGGTCATGGTCAGCTGTCTGTCAGATGCCAGAATATGCCATATCACACATGCAATCAAGTCTCTCAACAACAGGTAGTCTTACGACTTGGTCATAGTCCATGTTGATGTGAATGACTTGAGATGTACATCTCTTGACTATATGAAGAGAGAAATGACTGAACTTTCGGACTATGTGTTTCAGGCAGGTATATCTCTTGACTTAAGCAACATTTTATCTTCACCTAGGATGATGCCTCAATACAAACAGAAAATGACTGATTTCAATAATTGGCTTAGTTTCTGGTATCATTCTGAGGTGATACAGTATCTGTCAGCCTGGGGTGACATGATCGATAGACCTCTATGCTTTGCCAGAGATAGTCTTCATCTGTCAGCCCTGGGATTTTGGCTACTGGCTAAAGCTCTTGCCACTCCCATAGTGCTTTTTTATGAAGTGTCTCAAGGACAAAATTCCCAACATAAAAACTCCATTTAAAACAACCTGAAGGTTGTGCTGCTAAACATTAGGAGTCTTAACATGAAACTGCACTCACTGGAAGCAGTCCTCACCTTGGAAGACACAGACATTTGTTCATTCACGGAGACACCTGGTTCAACATTGTGGAGAGCACTCCAACCATACCAGGTTACACCTCCTTCCACATATTTAGACCACAAACCGAAAGCATGAAAACTAAAGGAAGTGGTGTATCAGTATTGATTAAAGATAAATACACCCCCAGATTGGTTAAACAGTATGATTCCCTGGAGATACTTCAGGTGCAATTAACTGTTGGTAGGACACCTATTTAAATCATTGGCAGATATAGGACCCCCTCCATGAATAAGGACATCCACTCTGCCTATTTAGATCTACCTGAGTCTATCAAGAACACCATGGTTTTGGGTGACTTTAACTAGCCATCCTTTGACTGGGTAAATTACTCGTGCTCAAACTCACTTGCCCAAAGGTTCCTCGACTTCATTAACTCCAGTGCCCTGGACCAGCTGGTTGACATCCCCTCAAGGGGTCCCAACATCCTGCATCTGGTGCTTAGCAATATGGGGGACCACTGTAAAACCCACACTGTGAGATCTTCCCTGGTGAGATCTGACCACAAATCAGTCTCATTGGAAGTAACTACCACACTTGACCCCACCCAGCAGCAACTTAACTAAAAAGATTTCTCCAAAGCAGATTATAACCTCTTACGGGATGGTATAAATAGCTTCACTGCACCTCCCCCGAGATGGAACTGGCAAATATGCCAAGTTCTACATCAATGCTTTATACAAACACCTGTATAGCTGCATTGACTCATCTGTACCTGATAGGACTAAAACAAGTTCCTCAAGGAAGAGCAAACATGTCTGGTGGACAACTGCCATTAACAGGCTTTACAATAAGAGGAGGAAATTGTTGTCTAAGAATAATTGGGAGCTAGCCCTAAATTGGAAACACTGCCTCCTCAGCTTAAACAAGTTAATAAGACTCCTTGTGAAATCATCCAAAGCAACTTCTTGTAAAGTCCTCCAAAGCAAACTATGAATCCAAATTAGATTCCTCAACAAAGGACAGCCCTAAGGCATTCTTTAGTTACATAAGTAACCTAAAAGGAAAGGCCCAGATTTGTGCTGAACTGGTAGTTAGTATACTGAGCCTGTGGACATACCTAACCTGTTGGCTGACAGGTTCTGTGAAAATGTCACTTCCCTGTGCCCACCATACATACCCCATGACATCCCTAACACCTATCCCCTACCTTGTATCTCTACAGAGAAGGTTGTAAATTCCCACTCTAAGGCCAAATAACAGCATCTATAAGACCTGATAACATCCCAGGCTGCATCCTACATGGGCTGCAATAAAAATTAGCAACACCATTAGGTACTCTTTTCAGTCATAGTCTAAGCACCAGCTTCATCCCAGCTGAATGGAAAATGGCCAACATTATCCCCTTGCACAAAGATGGTGCTTCCACTGACCCTGGGAACTATAGACCTATTAGCCTGACTAGCCTTATCTGCAAGGCCATGGAGCAAATCATCATGGACCTTATCAACAAAGATATAGGTAATCTCCAGACACTTAACCCTACTCAGTTTGGATTTGTCAAAGGGAGATCATGCCTGTTAAACCTGGTGGACTTCTTTGAGACAGTCACCAAGGCCCTGGATGAGGTGAAATCTGTGCATACAACCTGCCTACACTTAGCCAAGGTGTTTGACACTATCTCCCACTCAGACATAATTCACAAACTCACCCTTTTTAAATGCAATCTGGACGATTGGATGGGTAACCATAAATTCACAATGGGGGTTCCACCTGTGTCCCTCTTGGACAGGAGCAATAGGTGATGATTGTGGAAATAAGGGTAGCACTTGGTTATGCTTGTAAGGGCCCTAGGGCCATTAGCCCTGTAACTTCCTATGATCCTATAATCCTATGATCATACAGGAGTCCAAGGAACTCTGGGACTAAACTTGATTGAGTTGTATGGTTAGGCTTGTAAAGACCCTGATGTAATTAGCGTAGTATCAACCTATAAACATATGAATGTTAACTTACCATGCATCTCTTTGACATGGCACTTGTAGCTGAAAACTTCCATTGCACCATATACCAGAATCAGAAGAATAATTCTTTAAAATTGTGACAAGTGAGCAAGCCTTTTTGTTAATTATTTCAAAGTGCTAAACAACCACCACATCTGCTTTTCATTATTCTTCTACACAACCAGACAAACTATCAATAACGTTATTCAGACTATAACTTCTTATGCTCTGATTCCTTAGATTCCCATGTTTGTGAAATACCTGACATTTAACATCTGTCTCCTAGTGACAGCACTGATTAACTACAAATATAGATTAAAGTGTAACTACACATTAATCATTGAAACTGTGTGATTTGTGTTTAATAACCATGCAGTCAGTTAAGTGACAGTTACTATACTATTTTAACATTGTTGTTAGCCTCAAACAAGTTTCAAGGTTAAAGATGGTATTTTTGTGAGCTGCAAGAAAGTCAACAAAAAAGCCACTGGCAGACAGTAAAATAAAGTTGCTAAATCTTTGCCAGTAGTCTCTGATGTTCTACTAATCCTTCTTATATGGCCGGGACTTCATTAATGACAATAAGATCAGTGTCACAGTTGTTGCAGTTGTTTAACTGTAGACTAAGTAAACTCATTTGTTAATCTAAAGTGGGATTAGCATAAATTGATTGCAATCAAAACTAAATGTAACTTGTGTGACGTTAGAAACAAATCTTAGACATTAATGTAGCTTATTCACTTTTGTGTTCACGTGGTTTGGCTTCTATTTTGTGAAGGAAGCATTACCTTATGGTGGTTCTACTACAGGCCCTTGACCTCATGATGAGGAATAACCAAAATGCCAAAAAGGATTGCTCAAACAAACAAAGTTTAAAAGTTAAACTATATGTGTTTTTTGCAGGAGTGTCAACACTCACTGTACCTACTAATATGGGGGTAAACCTCTACACTATCAAGCTTATACAGGCTAAGCCCCTGGTTTCACACAAATGAAAAAGGGAGAAATCTCCCAAAACAAAGAAATCACTACCAGTGCTCACTTAGAAATCTCAGCAGCAGTGGATTCCTATAGCATACAGTGATAAGGATTCTGGTCCCACTCATCCTGTACCTCAGGCATTTGATACTTGAGGTATTTCATTTCAGCCAAGTATAGTTATTCTCTTTATGGATTGTATTTTCATTTTATTATCCCCACACACAAGATGAAAAGAGAAAAAAAAAATCCAAGTATTATAAAGCCTGCTGAGAGATGACCTCTGCCTTGCAAACAGAACCTAAACAGAACCTATTCTCTCTGATTTCTTACACAACCGAAAGTCAGTGTCTTTTTTAAAATTAATAGAACATGTTGGAGGAATAACCCAGCCACTGGGGATGCACAAGCCAGTGCATTTCTTTGTGACAATCCCAAGCCCGTATAAATGGGGAGGGTTGCGTCAGGAAGGGCATCCGGTGTAAAACTTCGCCAAAACATTTCATGCAGACACCAAGAAAAATTTTTATACCGGATCGGTCGAGGCCCGGGTTAACAATGACCGCCACCAGTACTGTTTGCCTACAGGATGCTGGCAGAAATTGGGCTAATGTTGGCCGAAGGAGGAGAAGAGGTGGAAGACATGGCTGAAGGCAGGAAGAGAGGAGAAAGGCTAGGACTGTGGTAGTGAGGGTTGGAACCTTGAATGTTGGCAGTATGACTGGTATAGGGAGAGAGCTAGCTGATATGATGGACAGAAGGAAGATTGGCATATTGTGTGTGCAAGAGACCAGATGGAAGGGGAGTAAGGCTAGGTGTATCGGAGGTGGGTTCAAATTGTTTTATCATGGTGTGGATGGGAGGAGAAATGGCGTAGGAGTTATTCTGAAGGAACAGTATGCTGAAAGTGTTTTGGAGGTGAAAAGAGTGTCGGATAGAGTGATGTTTATGAAGCTGGAAATTGATGGTGTAATGATGAATGTTGTTAGCGCATATGCTCCACAAGTTGGGTGTGCAATGGATGAGAAAGAAAAATTTTGGAGTGAATTGGATGAAGTGGTGATGACTGTACGAGAGAGTGGTGATTGGAGCAGATTTCAATGGGCATGTTGGTGAATGGAACAGAGGGGATGAGGAAGTGATGGGTAGGTATGGTAAAGGAATGCAGAAGGTCAGATGGTAGTGGATTTTGAGAAAAGGATGGACATGGCAGTGGTGAATACGTATGTTAACAAGAGGGAGGAGCATAGGGTGACATACAAGAGTGGAGGAAGATGCACACAGGTGGATTATATCTTATTTAGGAGGGCCAGTTTGAAGGAGATTGTATACTGTAAAGTGGTGACCGGAGAAAGTGTAGTTAGGCAGCATAGGATAGTGGTTTGTAGGATGACATTGGTTATCAAGAAGAGTAGGAGGAGTGTGAGGGCAGCACCAAGGATCAAGTGGTGGAAATTGAAAAAGGGTAATTGTGGGGTGGAGTTCAGGGATGAGTTAAGGCAGGCACTGGGTGGCAGTGAAGAGTTACCAAATAGCTGGGTAACTACAGCAGATCTAGTAAGGGAGACGGCTAGAAAGGTGTTTGGTATCACATCTGGACAGAGGAAGGATGACAAGGAGACATAGTGGTGGAATGAGGAAGTACAGTAGGGTATACAGAGAAAGAGGTTGGCAAAGAAGAAGTGGAATTGTCAGAGAGATGAAGAAAGTAGACAGGAGTATAAGGAGATGAGGTGCATGGCAAAGAGAGAGGTGGCGAAGGCTAAGGATAAGGCATATGAAGAGTTGTATGAAAGGTTGGACACTAAGGAGGGAGAAAAGGACCCATACCGATTGGCTAGACAGAGGGACTGAGCAAGGAAAGATGTGCAGCAGGTAAAGGTAATAAAGGATAATGAGGGAAACATATTCCCAAGCGAGGAGAGTGTGTTGAGGAGATGGAAAAAGTACTTTGAGGGGTTGATGAATGAAGAGAATGAGAGGGAGAGAAGGTTGGATGATGTAGGGATAGTGAATCATGAAGTACAATGGATTAGCAAGGAGGAAGTAAGGATAGCTATGAAGAGAATGAAGAATCGAAAGGCTGTTGGCCCAGATGACATACCTGTGGAAGCATGGAGGTGTTTTGGTGAAATGGCAGTGGAGTTTTTAACCAGATTGTTTAATGAAATCTTGGAAAGTGAGAGGATGTCTGAGGAATGGAGAAAAAGTGTTTTGGTACCGATTTTTAAGAATAAGGTGATGTGCAGAGCTGTAGTATCTACAGAGGGATTAAACTGATCAGTCACAGCAGGAAGTTATGGGAAAGAGTAGTGGAAGCAAGGTTAATAAGGGACGTGATGATTAGTGATCAGCAGTATGGTTACATGTCAGGAAAGAGCACTACAGATGCGATTTTTGCTCTGAGAGTGTTGATGGAGAAATACAGAGAATGTCGGTAGGAGTTGCATTGTGTTTTTGTAGACTTAGAGAAAGCATATGACAGGGTGCCTAGAGAGGAGTTGTGGTATTGTATGAGGAAGTCAGGAGTGTCACAAAAGTATGTAAGAGTGGTACAGGATATGTACCAGGGTAGCGTGACAGTGGTGAAGTCTGCGGTGGGAGTGATGGATGCGTTTAAGGTGGAGGTGGGGTTACATCAAGGATCAGCTCTGAGCCCTTTCTTATTTGCAATGGTGATGGACAGGTTGACAGACGAGATCAGACAGGAGTCCCTGTGGACTATGATGTTTGCAGATGACATTGTGATCTGTAGTGAGAGTAGGAAACAGGTGGAGGAGACCCTGGAGAGATGGAGATATGCTCTAGAGAGAAGAGGAATGAAGGTCAGCAGGACTAAAACAGAATATATCTGTGTGAATGAGAGGGAGGATAGAGGAATGGTGAGGATGCAAGGAGCAGAGGTGGTGAAGGTGGATGAGTTTAAATACTTGGGGTCAATAGTTCAGAGTAACGGTGAGTGTGGAAGAGAGGTGAAGAAGAGAGTACAGGCAGGATGGTGTGGGTGGAGAAGAGTGTTAGGAGTGATTTGTGACAGACAAGTACCTGTAAGAGTGAAAGGGAAGGTCTACAAGAGGGTAGTGAGACCAGCTATGTTATATGGGTTGGAGACAGTGGCATTGACAAAAAGGCAGGGGTTTGAGCTGGATGTGGCAGAATTAAAGATGTTAAGATTTGCACTGGGTGTGACGAGGGTGGACAGGATTAGGAATAAGTATATTAGAGGGTCAGCCGAGGTTAGAAGGTTTGGAGACAGAGCCAGAGAGACAAGATTACGTTGGTTTGGACATGTGCTGAGGAGGGATGCAGAGTATATTGAGAAAAAGATGCTAAGGATGAAGCTACCAGGTAACAGGAAAAGAGGAAGGCCTAAGATAAGGTTTATGGATGTGGAGAGAGAGGACATGCAGGTGGTTGGTGTGACAGAGCAAGATGCAGAGGACAGGAAGAAATGGAAACAGATGATCCGCTGCGGCGACCCTTAACGGGGACAGCCGAAAGAAGATGATGACGATGAGAACATGTTGGAGGAATAAGTATGTATCACATAGAATACTGCTTCAATGGAACTCTCTTCCAGTCCATATAAAGCAAAGTACTTCTCTTACCTTATTCAAATGTAATTTAGATATAAGGATGGGTAACAATAGTTTAGCACCACTGTTTTTCATGGACACGGGAAATATGTAAATATTCCACCATTCCCTTGTTTGATTCAATATTTGTGTTATTCATATGCACAATATGACGGCTAATTACTACCCTGAGAATATAAGGCATCTTTGCCTAGTAAGTACTTAAGAACCTAAGTTTGTTTTCAGAGGGAATATGCTAGTACTGCTGGTGTTATCCAGACTACAATGGATAAACTCTTCTGAGAGATACATTTTGACTATGTAGACAGGTGGCAATAAGCAGACAAGATATAACCATCTTCTCTATTCTCAAGTCCCAGGTCTTGCCCTTTTTCTTTTTTTGAATTTCTGTTTGAATTGTTTAATTACTCCATTATAAACTTGCAGCTAGTTTCTACAAAACTATCAGCTACATCAGTTTTCCAGACTGAAGATAATGAAAGTAGCACTAAATGAAAGGTGGACAGAAGTGACTGTGCAGGGTCCCGACTTACAGCTAAACTGACTGAAACATTGGTAATTTTGCAAAATCACACTGCCTACCTTGGCCTGGTCAGGGCATTTGACGCAATATCCCACTCAAACATTGCTAACAAACTCAAGATGTTAGGTACAAACCAATATGTCAGCTGGTGGTTAGCCAACTGACTCACAGATAGGACCAAGGAAGTTAGAATTGGGGAGTCCACCTCTACAGAGAGGCCAGGCACAAGTGGAGTCCCTCAGGGATCAGTCCTTGGATCTCTCCTTTTTGGCATTTACTTCTCCGAAGTCAAGGCCATTGTCAATGGTCTCTGGATGAATACATTTGCAGATGATAGGAGATGACAGTGAATCTCATACTGACAAGATGTTCTCCAGGAGGGGCTGACACAGACAAGCAGCTGGTGTCAGAGCCATGGACTAAAGCTAAATGCTAAGAAATGCATAATAGTATCCCTTGGGAAGTCATCCATCCCTGGTAACTATCATATTGACAACACACCCCTTTGCATCGACCCAGCAGTCAATAACTTAGGGACACACATAGATAGTAATCTAGCCTTTGACCATCACATGTCTACAGTGGTGAGGAAATCATTCTATGTTGCACAACTTATAAACAAAAGTATGGCATCTAAGTCCAAGGAAGTCACTGTTCCACTGTATTTGGCATTCATCAGACCTATCATTGAATAGAATGCCCACTTTTGTATGTACCTAACCAGGCTTATCCAACAATCGGAAGGTCCCCATAGTTCCTCACTAAATGAATACAGGTAGTAAGTAAAATGTCCTAAGCAGACCGCATTAAGGCCCTATCCCTGTATTCTGTCTCCTACAAGCATTTGAGGAGAGATCTATGCCTGGCATACAGGACATTGTCAGACCCCACTCTGATGGACCTCCTGCATATCCACAAAACAAACAGTACCATAATTACCCATTCCAAAGACTTAAACCTTGTATGTGATATAAATAGGACCTGCTGGAGAGATAGGTATGTATCCCAGAGACTACCCCATCTATGGACCAGGCTCTCTATCCATGTGAAGCAGAGTTCCTCCCTAGCCCAATTCATGTGCAACTTGGGCAAGTGAATGGGAAACCAGAAATTCATCTCTGGTTTAGCACCTATGTCTCTAATGCAAACAGGTAACCTGTAAATGGTTCATCTCCCAGGCCTATGCTTACACTTATCAAGGGTATCAGAACTTTCCAGAGATGTGGGATGCATGGCTAGGCTTAATAAGGCCCTTGTGGTCATTAGCCTAGTAAACAGTTATGAACCTATAAGCTTCCATTACACACAATCAGTATAAGGCAGCAAATTATAATTTGTTGCTACATTCAAAAATGTATGACAGGTTATAACCTGTCACTAAACAATTACAAATGCAATCACTTTTACACAGAAAGATTGGGGCAGCATCCGATAGCTGTATTGCCCAAATGTGTCTAACTGCCTTGCTGTAGATTTGATGGCAAAGGACTTTAAGAAGACTTTTTAATTATAATTAAATAAGGCCTAGTTAGTAATATCTTGCCTTCTTCTTTGACCTGATAGTGTCTGGATGGGAATGAGATCAATGTAAATAATGTATTTGTAGAAAAAGATGAAATAAACAGTAATAAACTTGCTGAGTGTTAAGAAGACGTGTGATAAGACACGAGTTGAGTGTGACGTTATGTGTAAAACCTATGCTATTTTCAATAACCAGGGCATTTAATTGCTTATCTTGAACATTGTGTTTAATATTTCTGCTGTAAAAACACTTCTAGACTCCACAGTTTAGTAAAGATTTCTTGTGTTACTTCATTGATATTACTACAGTTTTCCACATTCTCACAGTTTTAGACATGGGCACCTTTCAAATGCTATGCATTACAATGATAACCATTCCTACGCATTTACATTTCTTTTCCTGGGGTCAGAGGAGGAGAGTGGTCATAGGAACAGACAACAGAGCACAGTTAAACTGACAAAAGCCAGGCTTACCACAAGGCTCGGTGACTGATTTTCATAAATGTACAATGCATAATCACAGATTGCTGCAGCAGGCAATGAAAGCATTTCAGCATTTCAGAGCAGATGGTGGCTGAAATGTTATGTTTGGACATAAATTGTTGAACATGTACAGTGAGTTAGTAAGATATTAATAATTTACTTCTAATTATGTCAAGCCTATCTACCAAAACTAAGATGGTTTCCATTTCCTATAAACTGATAAACACCCTTAAACTTGACTCAGTCTACTTGTTCTCTAACTACTGGGACAAACAAGATAGCACACTAACAGAAGAACAAAAACTCAAAGCCTTCAGATCTACTATTCAATTCTCCCCCTTTAAAAAACTCATTTATACTCAGTTAATGATAAACAACAATTCCTATTATACCTATTATACTCCTTCAGTCCTAAACAAATTTGATCCTAAACTTTCCTCAACCTGTCCATGCTGTTCATACCAACAAGCAGACCTCATACATATTCTATGGTACTGTAATTATACCCACAAACTTTGTAACTCACTTAAAGTGCGACTTCAAAAAATGGGTTACCAGAAATCAACTTTATCATGGCAAACAGCTCTGCTACACATCTCTGATAACAAACTATCCAAACTATATTTACATATATTAATTGCTATATGCTCGCTAGTCAAGTTTTATATAATTAAAAACTGGCTTGATCGTACCAAGATCAGTTGGAGTGGATTCAGAAAAAAGGCACTTGACTTTATTTCTGCACAAAAACTCATTATAAGAAGCACCAGCAAGAGAGCTTACTATCAAAAGTTTTGGAAACATTTACTCAATCACCTGCTAAGTGATTAAAGGTTATCAGGCTTGTTATGCCACCCACAAGTGCTTAGTTAATTGCCATCCTATTTAATAGACAACTTACCTATCAGGGTTGCCCTTACATACTCAAGAATATATGTCTGATGTATAAACGGCTCTGTTACATTATTACCTAATCTCGAACAATGGGTAGTTTTATCTCATGTCTGTAGATATTGTATATCGTTTTTTTTTCTTTTTTTTTTTTGTTCTTATAGCTGGGTGTATATAATTGTTTTTTCTTTTTTTTTTGGATTGGTATACACGGAGAACTCTATTTTATTTGTTTTGTATTTAATATTTGTCATTTATAATCTCCGTTGTATACATAATCTGTACTGTATTTGCTCTCACTATATCAAAATTAATAAAAAGCTATTTGAGAAAAAAGTTAGTATCAATGTCGTCTTTTAATGCTGCAAATATTAAACTGATTACTGCATCTTATTGTAGTTAAAGTGATGTTTCACAAATGCAAGTCACTGCTTTAATTACTTAATTACAGCAACAACTGGTAACACTTGCTACTTCTTATATTCTGCAATTTCATTACATAACTTTATGATATTCCGCCATTATTTTCTTTGTATTTAAACATATGGTCCAGTGAATTTAATTGGTAAGGGAAGTGTTTGTGGTTGATGAGAGTTTAGCAGACAGATATCACATTTTATACCACTACAGTTTTAGCTCATTATTCCTCGTTTGTCTGTAAGATCAGTGTAACGGGTGTTAGAATTATCACTTGGCATAATATTCCTTATATGTAATTAAATAGTATAGTGCTAGTATACATTGCTTCAATGATATTCACAAGGGTTTTCATCGTCTGGCATTTTCTAAGCATTGATAATACCCACCCTTCAGACCCTTCAGTTTACAATCTTTGGTAACCCTGCACATTCAGAGTTTTTTTTCCTTTCACCATAGCAACTGAATGAGATGAGTCCTGTTAAATTGACAGCCACCAAGCTCATCACGAGGTTCAAAATATAATGATCAGGCACGTGCAATCTATAATAGCAAGCTTATGCAGTAGGACATAAATGCACTTCAGCATTTTGGGACAAGCAGATGGGCATGACAAAGTACTTTTGTACATTTCATAAAGTTCTTTAAAATAAGATAATGAGTGGCACTTGACATGTACACTAAGGATAAACAGCTTATTTTAATTTTGATAGCTGAATGATTTAAATGAGCTCATAACAAACCTATGGTGCAGTAAAGAGTATGTGCAGTACATCACAAAGTGACAATGAGGAATGCATTCTGCTATACACAACAGTGCTCTTATGTGGAGGCAATGCCTGAGCTTTCTGCTTTTAACAGTTGAGAATAGATGATATTTTTTAAATGGCACCAACATGCTCATGGCAAATTAATGCACAGCCACTATTCTGAAAACAGTAGTGATTATACCACATTAGAGGATCGTCATTTAATTCAGATTTTCTATCAGATAAGTGAAGACAGTGATTCCTAAAAGTAGGCCAAATATCACATATGTGATGAAGGGAATAGCCGAATAAAAACAACAGATGGGTCTTTTAGAAAACATGAATAGAAAACAATGCTGTAAGGGGGCATTTTTGTTCACCTGCTCTAGGTAAAATATATAGCACCAGTAAACAATATATATTTCATAGGAATGTAATATGATGTTTATTGCATGCATTATTGTTTTCTCTTATCACATAAAACATGCAGCTGAACAACATTGTTAGTGTCCTCTTAATTTCATTAAATCTCAATTATTAAACTGCATCATACCAGCATAATGCTAGTAATATACTGATCAAAGTAATTTAAACTAGTGCCTATCATTAGGATGGTATTAAATGTAACCTCATATATTTTTTTTTGTTTTAGGTTATACAATTATTTCATTTTTTATAGTTTCAAAAGTATGGGCAAGGTTTATAAAGCTAAACAGAGTGAAGAACAGTATTCATATGTATATAATGATATAAAATTATTTTATATACATTATATGGCACAGTGATCAGGATTAGAGTATCTGAGTTTCAATCACCTGAATCACAAGACTCATAGGAACATTATTTTGATGATTGTTTTCCATAAGAATTCAGCACTGGTACAGTTTTTGAGTGAGAGTCAGTAATACTTTTCTTGTTTTAGGAGATTATTCCATTCTCCCTTTTTCACAGATGCAAAATCAGGGATTTTGTATATATACGTTCAGGGGGTGGGGGCTTGCCCCCAGTGAGAGGTCAGGTAGGTTGGGTAGGTGAGGAAGCAATCACAGGCAGACAGGACATACAAGACAAGACACAGGGATGGTGAAGGACCAGGAGGTAGGTGAACACCATGGTGGGGTGACGGTGGGGACATCGAGGACTCATGGATGTCAAGCTGGGTGACAGTAAGAATGGAGTGTTCACCCACTGGACTGTCATCACTGTCACCTTACTGTACCACTCGCTGCAGTGCCCAATGTCTGTGTCTCCTCCTGGTATGTTGTATGAGGATGGAGAGTAGGAGGTCCATTCAGCGTAGGCATGTACCAACAGTGTGGCACACAATCCTATGCACCAACCCTGTCAGTTCATCACAGGTGATAACTTCACCACCTCCACAACTACTTCTGAAGAGAACCACTGGTCTATCCTGCAGGGCAGGACTACCTGACAGCCCAGGTAGTGCAGGGGTAACAGAGCGGGTACTGCCAGGTTGCATCCTAGACATGCTGGGCAGTGGTGCTGTAACCAGTGGAGTGGGGGCAGGAGGATCCTATTGGACAGGCCTGCCCCACTATGCTGCGGGGTCTTCCCCACTATGCTGCGAGGGTGGGGGCAGAGAAGATAAGGGTTGGGGGTCCAGAAAAAAGGGGGATATCATTAGTAGCTTTATATGTGACATGCAAAGCATTGATACAATTATTTCACTCTATTCTGTTAACTTTACTTTTAAGACTATAAACTCCTAACAGATGTATTTATTACTTTTAAGACTATACAGTTCATAACAGATGCACACTATGGTACAGATTACAACAAGCAATCCTTGATGTGTGCATGTATTGCACATATGCATGTCCACATTATAGTGACAACAGTTTACAGCAGGCCATTTGTGCTGAAAACTTAGCATTGTATATTTGGGAAGTGTGGCTTTTTGAACCCACAATCTTGGACTACTCTCTAATATTGTCCTGTTATTTTGTCCTACACACTAATGCATGCATAGTTTCCTTTTACAATTGAGAGATGCATGCTCACTGTTATTTGAGAATATGGAACTGTTGCTTTGTGCTGCAGACTAAGGCATGCATATTTTCTTTTACTGTTCAGATATACATGCTCAGTTTGATACAGCTGTACTAAATACCACATAGGCTGTCTTCAACTTTTAATGCTACAATAACAGTACTGTTGTGATGCATACATAAAACATGCTTCTCACATCCTTGCCAGTCTCGTGGCCTGGGTCTTCACATTCAGAGCATTCTCCTTGGCAGCTGTGGAAAAAGAACAGAACAGTATACCATTATGAATACCAATCCTGACTATATGTAGCTTTTAAATTTTACAAGAAGTCACTATAATTGATACTTGCACATCTGTGGGGTATCCCCAGTCCTAAATTCCCTGATCCAATGCTTGAGGGTATCCCTCTTCCTCCACCTGAGGTCATTGAAGTGGTGTTGACATTGTTCACCAGTGTGGGGGATACCTGTAACACTGGTGAAAGCCCTGTCAACACTATCCCATGCTTCAGATTTGTATTCTGAGCCTAAATAGTTCCTCTGTAGTTACCGGGGCTCATTATGCAGCATTAGGAATCCAACAAACACTTTTAAATACTGGATACCCCACCCCTGAGCTTGTAAGTGTGCTCCCTCACTAGAATCATCAGACATGACTATCAGAGATCAAGACCAATGCAGAATGAGGTTTTCCACCAATTGTGCTTTATATCCTGATGTTTTTCTGCCAGTTCAAGTTATTATGCCCTTACTGTGTGTGTGCACAATGTTTGAAAATGTTGCATGATGCTTTCCCTTGCTCAAACATAGTGCACAGGTTCTCCACTGCCAGTGTTTTTGATACATAGTGCATCGTGCAAACAGAGGCCAAAAAATTTAAATGAAGCAAATGCCATGTTGTCATACTATTCTTGGGCAGAATCAGAGCTATCGGCATCATAGCTGTCAATTTCCATCTCCAAGATGGAGAACAGTAGCTCTCATAATGTGGAACAAATGGACAAATTGTGAGAAATGTACCAATAGCTTACAAACCTCTTAATTAGGATGGTTATATGATGGGTAAAACGTGCTGGTTTTACTTACACAAAAGATCTTACATGGTATTACTATCCGCGTTCACTTGCAAGCTTTCGCGGACAGCAACCGTATATGGAAATGCTATCCACATTCATATAAGAGGTTTCTTAACCAGCAAGATTGCTGCAAACTGCAAAACCTTGCTTATGCACACCATGCCTCATTAATATGCATTGCACAACGCTGTGCTATGAGCAACATCACGTCTGCGGTAACACTCCGCATAGGCTCTGCACGAAGCCTACACAGAGTTTATTGAATCCTTGGAAACATTTTCCTTTCTTTCATTCCAGTCTCCAAAAAAACAAAACAGCAAATGTAAAACATTTTCTGATTACCATATAAATTATGTTTTGCAGTATTACAATTTTCAGTTTTACCAATGTCCTTTGTTAATGAAGTAAACCCACTGTACACAAATATCCCTTCTCAGTGGTAGCTCAGGAGCACACTGCCTGGTTTAACTGACTTGATCACAGTCACACAGCAGGCAAATGGTGGCTGGAGTCAAACTCTGAACTCTGAAATACAAGAAATAACTTGTTAACCTTCTAGAATATTAATCCTCTATACTAAATGCCAGTGAAATTGTTTTCCTTTATAAAATTCCTAATCCTCCAAACTGCAGAAATAGTATTCCTTTAAAAAAAAAAAAACACTAAAAGTAGACACAATTTTAATATATAATCCTGAGTTTAGAACACATAAAAAAATGACAAAATCTCATGCACTTTACTAGTATAATCATACATCTGATGCAGTAATATGTGTTGCTGTGTCATATGTATGCAGCAAGGGAATTCATTACTGGACAAGATTTAATTTAAATTCTGTTGTGACTCACACAATGTATTATATAATGACTCATGCAGTTCTGCATTTTTTTTCACGTGTCTGAGTCAGTGATGATGTGCACCCTAAATCACGTGTGTGATTACAAGTTTGAAACTCACAGTATCGCTGGTATTCATAATCTAGGACTCTGTAGGTACCTAGCAGTTATCTGCAATTAGCACCCAAGAAAGATATATAAATAGGGTCAAAGTAAGTCATTTGCAATTAATAAGCATACGTGAAGCTCTGTTTAAAAACATGCCCATGTATGGCAACAGTATAAAGTATGGTGCAGAAGTCCCAGAGGGTAGTGTGAGTGGGAAATAGATGTGAGGTTAATGGATAAAGGATAAAGGAAGAAAGACTGAGGAAGACATGGTGCAGGAGCCCCAGTCCACAAAGCCTCAGACACTTCCACTGCCAGATGCAGGTGCACTGGAGGAGGCCAAGTGGAGGGAAGAGGAGCATGTGTTAGTGTAGTGGTTAGCACCAACTAAAAGAGTGTGTCTTTAACACTCTGAAGAGAGGCTTTGATAGCCAAGTTCAACCCATGTTCCCAAGGGTGTCTGATTCAAGCATTCACTAAAATCAGCTCCTGTTGGTCCTGTCTAAGGGGGACACAGGTGGAACCCCTGGGGTGAATTTCTGGTTACCCATCCAGTCTTACAAATTACTCTTAAATAGGACCAATGAGGGGCTTTGTTTAACATGAGTAAGAAGCTTGTTCCAAAGGTGGGACAACATGTGTGAGACAAATCTGTCTCTCTAGCAAGTTCTGTTGATGTCACATACCAGGTTAAGGTCCTTTGAGTGAGTGACCCATGCGCCATATCTCTTATGAATGTGCAGCATTTCTATTAAAGCTGGGTCAGAGATTGTTCTATATACAAGATACAGGATGATCGTGAGGAGATTGTATGACACAGAGTAAAGTGACAATGATTTCAGTCTGTCTGCATAAGACAGATCTTAAAGACCCTGAATTTTCTTTGTAAGGAACCTTTCTGGTCTCTCTAATTGCTGCAGGTGTTTTGAAAGGAACATACCAAAGGCAGCACTGTATTATATTATTGGTCTGATGAGGGAAGAGTACAGGGGGACTATAACCTCTTTTTTTCTGCATGCAATGCCCTTACTTATGAGATAAGCAATACAAAATGTCCTTCTTGCTACTGTTGAGACATAGCGATCAAAGTTAAGATTGCTGACGACCTGTATGCCCAGATCTCTCACAACTGACTGTGTGCTTAGGGCATTGTTATGGATGTGATAGTCTGCAAGAACATCACTCTTGCCAAAGGGGGTGGTAATGCATTTTTTGCATTAAGTTTAAGACCAAGACTTTGGCACCAGTTATATGTCTGTGTAAGATTTTCTTGTAGGATATTGACATCACTAAGGGCTTCAAAAATCAATGGTCAGTGGATTTGGTCACTAAACTATTTAGTACTTTTTGTTTCATGTTAATAATTGCTTTAAAATATTGGACATAGAAATGAACAAAGCATCTGCAGTCGATGAAAAAATCAGCTGCAAGTTCTTTTTGTTAACTTACTGAGGTCAGCGTATAAATAACCCAATTTGCACTTTTTGTTTCATATTGATGATTGCATTCAAACACTGGGAAACTTAATAAAAAAAAATCTGTATTATAGTTGAAATTTTATCCAGGCTAAGAAATCACAGATATTATTCAGCCATAATTTGCTAAACATAAGTAATAGCAAAAATGACACGGTAACTGCATAGAGGTGACAGCACCCATGTCATAAAAACATGGCACGTTTTCTTGGAATACAATTCTTGTATAACCTTCAGTCGATTTATGTCATCTCATTCCTTCAGCAAAGTTATGGTGAATGCAAGGAATTAACTTGAAAACTTCAGTTGTCTGCTAAAGTTATGTGAACATCAGAAGATTTCTCAACACACATAATGTTCAGACATCACAGGCACAGTTCATTTTATTTCATCCATGATAACCTCTGCTCATTCTTAGTTTTGCTTGGTCTATATAAAAGCTAGCAGGTTGTCGCTCTCCTACTTTGAGCACAATAGAAAAGTCTTCATGGCTTCTGTTCAAGCAGCTTTACTTTATACAAACACATCACAATAGAAGCTTACTGACTTTAACTTAAGTAACTTTTATACAAACTAACTACTGCAATCATACATGCTCACTCCCTGGCTGCACTCTCAAAATGGCACCAGGAATAGCACATGTCTGGCATTTATACATGCGTACTCCGTCTTTGACATGCTTCTTAAAGATACAGCACACAGCATGTGCACTCTGATCTACATCCTCCCTCTTTGAGAAAATAGAACATGCAACATTATGAATCTATTAGGCATGCGGATACCACAGACAGTGCTTTATCATGCATTTATACAAGACTAGGTACATATAAACACAGTTAAATTCATCTTGCTGGATATTTCACACTAGGCCTGGACATTCGTCCATATTGTGTGACATAAAACTGGGAATTGGGCTTATCAACTGGAGCTGTCTCTACAAGATGTTCAATCTTGGAAGTATTTGGAACATCTTCAGGAATGGAATCAGAGGGTGGAACACACTCTCTGGGATGGGAACAACGTTTAGTTCACTCTGAGATCTAGAGTCTGTATCACAGGAACAATGCTGCGATGATTATTCTGGTACATGAAGAAGATGTCTGTAATTTCTCTTGTACTCCACACCCTCAGATTCTACAAGGTAGGATCCCCACTCAGTACATATAGCTGTAACTTGACCAATCCAGTTGAAACCTTTCCTTGTTTGTATACTCACTGTCTCTCCTTCCTTCAACGGATAAAGAAATCTGCTCAGCTTATCATAACTGGACTTCTGGATAGAACACTTTTTTGAATAATTGAGCCTTGATGGTTTTATTGTTCTTAGCTTTAGGCCTCAATAAACTGGAACTAATGGGTAGCATAGTTCTGGTTTGCCTGGAAAGAAGTCTTTGAGCAGGTGATACAAAAATATTGTCACAGGGTATGTTTCTGAGATTAAGCAAATTAAAAAAGACATCAGTATTGTCACGCTTTGACCTTTCAAGTAATTGCTTTGCACTCTGCACTGCATGTTCAGCTTGACCATCTGACTGTGGATATTCAGGACTGCCAGTAACATGTACAAAGTCCCATTCTCTTGCAAATCTTTGGAACAACTGACTAGTAAATTGAGTACCATTGTCAGAAATAACTTTGTGCAGACTACCATGGACTGAGAAATGATGTTTCAACTTAGTAATAGCAGTAGATGTTAGGTTAGGTAGTAGACCAATCTCAAGCCATTTTGAATAAGAGTCTACTAATACTAAGTAGTGTTAATTGTTCCACTCGAAGATATCCGTTGCTACTGTTGACTGAGGTAGTTCAGGAACTGGACTTAGCTGAAGTGGTTCTCTTTGCAAATGTGGTCTAGTACTATTGCATACTGAACAAGAAGAAGGTACTTTATCAATGACATTCAGTAACAAAGGCCAAAATACTAATTCTCTCGCTCACCTCTTAGTGGATGTGGAACCTGGGTGATCACGATGCAAAATCTGGATATATTCATGTTGTAAGGAAGCAGGGACAGCAATTTTTAGGACTTTTGAAAATAATGCCATATTCCATCAACATTTCATCTCTTTAAGGAAAATAGGTTTCCACTTCAAGTGGTGCACTTGATTGCTTTGACGGCCATCCAGCATTAATGTAGTGATTGAGCTTTTACAAAACTGGATCAGGCTTTGTGTGATCTTTTAACTCATCAAGCCTAGTGGTAGAAAAATTATTGCACTGCCATCATGTCAAAGTCAAAATTCTCTGCGTCAAGCTGTTCTACTGTATTTCTCGGCAATCTGAATAAGGTATCAGCCAGATAGAGTAGTTTGCCTTTCGTATAGACCATTTTGAAGTTGTACTTTTGCAATTTGAGCATCATTCTTTGTAATCTCTCTGGAGCTGAATGCATAGGCAAGTTGGTGGTCAGTTTCAATCTGAATAGCTCGACCATAAATATAATGATGAAACTTGGAACATGCAAATACTATTGCCAAAAGTTATTTCTCAATTTGAGCATACTGCATCTCAGTTTGGGTAAGTTGTCTAGATGCATAGGCTACTGGTCTGCTCTCTTGAAGTATAACTGCACCAAGACCAAATTTTGAAGCAACACAGGAAAGAATGACTGGTTTGATCAAATCATAGTATCTTAATGTAGATGGGGTGGCAATTTTCTGCTTAAGGTCTTCAAATGCCTTTTGTTGCTTTTCTAACCATGACTATGCAACATTTTTGCACATAAGCTCTCTTAAAAGTTCTGTCAATGCACTGAATTCTGGTATAAACTTGCTTAAATAGTTGATTATACCTAGGAAATGTTGTAGAGCTTGAATATTGTCTGGTGCTGACATCTCCGGAATAGCTGCTTGCTTGGTCGGGTCTGGTCTCAAGCCAGTACTTGTAAATAAATGACCTACATACTGTATGCAACTTCTGGAAGTCTGAATTTGCACTTCAGAGGATTCTTCAAGTTTAATTCACATGCTATGCCTAGAACTTTCTTTAGGTGTCTGTCATGCTCTGCTTCACCATTGCTTCCAGCCAATAAATCATCTACTATTATGGCACAAGGATAACCCTAAAAAATGTGTTCCATTGCATGCTGAAAGACTTCACTTGCTGAATTTATTCCAAATGGCATCTTTACAAATCTGTATCTGCCAAACAGAGTACCAAAAGTGGTTAGTAATGAGGATTTGCTATCAAGCATCACTTGCCAAAATGAACTTTAGCATCCAAGACAGAAAAAATAGTGGCAGTCAGTATTAGGGCTGTGACCTCTTTGACTCTGTGCATTGGATGATATGGTCTTTTCAACACTTTGTTCAAATATCTTGGGTCAATACATATTCTGATTTTGTCTGAGCCTGTTCTGTGAGTTGCTACCATAGACAACACCCATTCAGTTGGTTCTGTAACTGGACAAATTACACATTGCTGCACCATTTTGTCCAGCAGAGCCTTAACTTTATCCTGCATAGCTATCAGAACTTTTCTTGCTGGTCTGACTACTGGAGTGGCCTCTGGGTCTAACTTCAGAAAATACACAAATGTTTGCCCAATTTGTCATCAAAAACATCAGCATACTCTGAGAAAATGGCTTCAGAAAAATTGGAAATAGGATATGCACTTATGTGATGAACTTCTTCGGTAAAAGAAAGCATATTAATTCTCAAACTGTCTTTGAGACCCAGTAATGACTGTACTGGTCTTTGGACTACATAGAATAACAAGCTGTAACAGTTCTTAGCCAAATAACATGAAAGCATCACTGGAAAAATACATGGTTTCCTTGTTGAGTCAGCAGGGGTTGTGGCTGCAATGTGCTTAAGCCTACTTCTGTTTGCCATGTGTTGCATGCTATCTACATTTGCGCAAGAGCCTGCTGAAACCAAGCTCTTGTCACTTGCAAGCATACTTGTGTGTTTTTCTGACACTTTATGGATTTGACAAATCCCTATGGCTTTACATAATGTTAAATCACTGTCGCAAAACAAGATCTTTTTCATAGTAGCATTATCAATACCACTCACAAGCCTGTCCTTTATCAACTCTTCATTTAAGTCACCAAACCAAAATGTTTTAGCTTTGTTTCTTAGGTCATTTATATAAGATGCAAAAGTTTTCCCTAGTTTCTGATCTCTCATGTAAAGCAAATGCCTCTCTAATGTAATATTTGTCTGGGTGTTTCACATTTCTCTGAACGTGTGCTTCAAACACTCAGGGTCTTCCCTTGATTCAGCCTGTACAACTATATGATGGTTTCACCTTCTCCTTCATATACTGCTAGTGCATACACAAATGAACACACTCTTTCTATGGCCTCTGACCCAGCTAGGTTTAATAACATGAATGCCCTGATGTGCGAATCTTTATCTAAATAAGCTGCTTGAATAAAAATATCATACTCTTGCTCAAATATTCTCCAATTCTCTGCAATATTCTGACCAAATACAAGAGGTAGGGGCTTTTGAAATCATCTGCCATATTAACACATACCAGTGAAGGGTTTTGCAAATAATCACGAAACACATACACATACACATATGCCAAAAATTTATGCCAGTATTTGTAACTTTGCCTAATAGCACAGCAAGCCTTTGTATAACTGAACTTTGCTAAATAAGTTTCTCTCGGGCACTGTAATACTCTTGAAATTATTGTATTGCAAGAAATCACCCCTTATCAGTGTAAGAAATATATTGAATAACTGCTCGATGGAAGCCTCTCTGTAACTGGACTTTGTGAATACTCTTGAAATTACTGTATTGCAAAAGTAATTTATCATCATTTTAAGAGACATTTCAAATAGCTGCATGATGCGAATGAACTGGGCAAGAGAAACTCCGAGTCAATATCATTTTGAAGTAATTGCACTTTGCAAATAAACTGTAGACAGCACACTGAAATTTCCCCAAAATGGTGGTACCTTTCTGGGCAATTCTTTACAGTGCAAGAAACACTCTGTAATGGTGGCACTTTGTGAATAGACACACCCAGCACAAGAAACTTCTCCAAATGGCTATACTTTGACTGCACTTCACAAAATACTTGCACTTTGCACACAAATAAACTTTTTGAAATACACACAGTAATAAGCACACACTGTAAGCACTTTTACACACTTTGAGAAACTTCAAATAACTTTAGCTATGCCCTTGATAGAATATGAAGTTGTAGTTATGCCAAGACACAGCACTTTACCAAAATATGCAGTCGCCTTGCTTTATTTATGCTTATTGTGCCTTTTACCCTTATTATATTTGTTTTGCTCGTTTAATCTCTTTTCATGCCCATTGTACTTTTCTTGTGCTCGTTTTACTCTAAACATGCACATTTTGCCTTAAACATGCTCATTTTGCCTTAAACATACTCATTTTGCTTTTCTGTTAATTGTTTCATCAAATACCTTTACTTTAAAAACACAAGAAGTGGACCGCAGACCCAAAACGAACAGCGGTTGGATGCCGATGCAAACAGTAAATACTACGAGTCCAAAAAATAAATACCACACTATGGTTCCTAAATGAACAGCGTCTGGAACAAATGCTGGCAATAGTTGAAACAAGTTCCAAAGATAAATGCCACACTGTAACTCCAAAATGAACAGCATTTAAAGCAAATGCTGAGAATAGGTGATGCAAGTCACAATATGAGTTCCACACAAATGACCGCAAGTCGATAATAAATAAACAGAACTTTATTTTACATGAGGTTAAGCGCTTTTTGTCCCATCAAATTGTGGGACTTCTTCAGGCAAACAAAAGCAGAGCATTAAAATCTAATTAAATACTTAATTTGGTGCCAAAATGTAAGTGCCGTAACCCAACAACAGTAAACAATTGGTAAACCATGTTAAGCTATAGTCGATTTATAAATCTAATGAAGTGTACATGAAACTAATAATAATACACATCAATACTCGAGTACAATAAAAACAGTTAAAATTGGTTAAAAGTTTTTAAAATATAACTAATCTGATAACCTAATAACCAGCCATAGAAAATGAAATATGTAAAATCTACAGATAAAGTCCATGTATCATTGTTGTAGTGTGGATATACAATAATATATAAAGGCAAGCAACACATATATGCATAGTTAATACAAGTAAACTAAAAATATAAAACCATCAAATATTAAATAAATGAGAAGCATGTACTACAAAAATTATATAGTCCAAAATATTTGTGTATAATATATGGAGGTTTTTATCTACGCAAACTTTTTAACTTTAAAATAGGGTACAGAGAACAAATCTCATTTAATCCTGGTGGTGTACTGGCATTAAGACAAAGTTGCTAGTTTATATTTTAAATAGTTATATAGTTATATTTTAAAAACTTTTAACCGATTTTAACTGTTTTTATTGTACTTGAGTATTGATGTGTATTATTATTAGTTTCATGTACACTTCATTAGATTTATAAATCGACTATAGCTTAACATGGTTTACCAATTGTTTACTGTTGCTGGATTACGGCGCTTAAATTTTGGTGCCAAATTAAGTATTTAATTAGATTTTAATGCTCTGCTCTTGTTTGTCTGAAGAAGTCCCACAATTTGGTGGGACGAAAAGTGCTTAACCTCATGTAAAATAAAGTTCTGTTTATTTATTATCGACTTGCGGTCATTTGTGTGGAACTCATATTGTGACTTGCATCACCTATTCTCAGCATTTTCTTTAAACGCTGTTCGTTTTGGAGTTACAGTGTGGCATTTATCTTTGGAACTTGTTTCAGCTATTGCCAGCATTTGTTCCAGATGCTGTTTGTTTAGGAACCATAGTGTGGTATTTATTTTTTGGACTCGCAGTATTTACTGTTTGCATCGGCATTCAACCACTGTTCGTTTTGGGTCTGCGGTCCACTTCTTGTGTTTTTCCAGTTTGTTGCTTATTTGGTTGTAGCACCTTTACTTTAAACATTTCCCTTAGTTAATAAACCTTTTGTGCCTTCTACTTGTTTAATAATGTGGTTTGTGCCCTTGTAATGCCTCGTTTTGTCCTTTTTATAAAATAAGTAGTTTGTGCAAATTCTCATTACCTTTTCTGGCTGTTTTTCATGCTCGTTTCTCTTAATCTACCTTCACTGTCATCTCTGCACATCATGACTCCAAATATTATTCTCTGTGATCCCGGTTCTGATACCTTGTCGCTCTCCTACTTTGGACACAATAGAAGAGTCTTTGTGGGTTCTGTTCAAGCAGCTTTATTTTATACAAACACATCACAATAGAAGTTTACTGACTTTAACTTAAGTAACTTATATACAAACTAACTACTGCAATCATATATGTTCACTCTCTGGCTGCACTCTCAAAATGGCACTAGGAATAGCACGTGCCTGGCATTTATATGTGCATGCTCAGTCTTTGGCATGCTTCTTATAGACATGGCACACAGCACATACTCTCTGATCTATACAGGTATTATGGTACACAGGTAAATTATGACATATTTCACTTTAGTTATCATGCTACAAAGGCTTCTAAAGGTGATATGTTGAACTTGCAGTTCTTGCTAACTTTCATTTAATGCTCATGGACTTGTAAGCATTTGTGTGGTCTTTACCAGCTGTGGATTTGTCAACTTCAATACCTCTGTTCCTACAGTTTAAAATGTTTTAATCATACTGCAAATGAGTTCATTATTGCTACATAATTTCCACAGGAATATTATTATTCAAAAAAGTAACAAATTCTGAAAGTCATTGCAGAATATTTGCCATAGCAATGCACATTATTATTCCCTATTGTGTACTAAGACAGTTTATAAATCTTAGTATATGAATAGCCATACCAGTGCAGATTTTTACTTTCTGATCTGCATTTAGACAGTTAGAAATGTAGTGTTCAGCCACACCACACATTGATATAAATTAACATCAGGAGGTCAATACTCCCCTTTGTAGTTGTCTCTCTGCTTCTATGCTATCTTTAAACCAAAAGACAGTTTGCTTACCATTGTGTATGCCTGTTTTCAAAAAGTTCCATAATGCACCATTTTCAGAGTTTATTGACTAGCATGGTAATCACGTCTGAGGAAGTTCAAACATACTAACAGAGCTGCAGATAATCTACCCTCATAATATCAAAAAAGCTGATGACATTGCAGCTTTACAGTTAGTTTTAGGCTAACTGCCCTTGCAAACTATTTTAAGTCTTGCCAAATTTCTTGTTGGGTGCTTGGAATTACCTGTTTCATCTAGAGTTTAGATTAGCCGTACCCATTCATGGGCTATATATTATATTATCTCTAGTGGTAGTAATTAGGATCGTACCACAGATATTTTGAAAATTGATAAAAAACACCACCAAAACCAAGGTGAAATAAAAACCACCAAATAAAAAACATTGTATGAACCAACAAGTCAGCAAGGAAAATTGTAGAATTAGTGTACCAAACTGTTTATTATGTGCTTTCATCAAAAGACTTCTTCAGTATGAAATACTTAAAAAACATACCATATTTAAATACTCACATATCCAATCAGACAATACCTTACTAATTGCTTAATTAAAGCTGAGAATTTTAGTTGGTAACAGCATTAATTAAAACCAAGATAAAATCAATCAAAAATGCATCACTTCTTATTAATATAAAACCTTCTATTCTTCAAAAAACATTTAATGTCATCCATTTCATTAAGCCCCGGTTACTTATCTGCACACATTTTAATCTGCCATAAGGCTTCTTTTTGTTCTAAATAGTTCCTGAAGTCCCCTCCTCTGAGATCCAAATACCCCTGTTCAATATCAGAGAAAATAAACTTCTTATACTTTGGACACAGTAAAATATGCTTAAACAAAGCATTTTTTAGCATCTTTCTACTTTATACAATAGAAATGTTCCCTTATACAATCAAATAGTCCCCTAGTGGTCATCCCAACATAAAAGGCAGGACAACCTGAACAAACACAAATGTAAACAACCCCCATAGTCTTACAATTAAATCTTCCTTTAATGGTCAAGGTATATATGGGGTTGTTCAACAACACAAAGGGACCTTATATGTATTGGCAAACATTACAATGACCACGCTTGTACATCTCACAAGATTTCTAGTAAAAAGTATTATTAGGCACAATCTTTGTGTTATCTTGTTGTAAAAATTAACATTATTCTAATAAACAAATTTAGGGGTATTCCCCACAATATTATACAAGTTCTTATTGCCTTGTAAAATTTTCCAGTTACTATAAATAATAAAACATATATTATAACTGTAAACCATCATATCTAGAGCACAAACCTTTTTTCATTGTAATTTTCATTTCCTAAAACTCTTTTATTACTCACAAAAGGATGTTTTAAAATAGCAAGATAATAGTATTCCTCGTATCCATTATTTCTGCTTCAATTTGTTCTAAAAACAATCTATCATAACCTATATTTAAAAACAAATTGGTTATGAAAGAAAATTCTTCTTTTAAAAGTAAATCATTAGTTGCCATTCTGCTTGCTCTAATGTAAGACTTCTGGGCAAATTGCTTTATATAAAATGCAGATGATTGCTTTTGTAATGCAAATAACTGTTGGTAAAACTTCCCTTCCTATGAATACAACTCTCAATTCCATGCCATTATGGTCCCATTTTAAAGTAACATCTAAAATGTAAACACAATTACCAACTTCGCCCAAAACAAACTTGAAAAATTCAGACTTGTCATTCAACTCATTCAAAAGATTCTCACAGTTCATGAATGTTCCTTCTAACACAAAAAATAAATCATCCACGAATTGTTTGTGAAAGCATACTTTAAAAGTGTCCTTAATAAACTTTAAAGCAATGAATTCCCACCACCCCAGCACAATGTTAATAAATGAAGGTGCAGCAGGAGACCCCATAGCCACCCCTTTCATCTTTTTGTAAAATTATTTGTTAAAAATAAAACAGTTATTATCTAATAAAATCTCAAGTAAACTGCAATAAAAGTTAACTTGCTAGGTGGGGATATCTGAAAAGATGCTTAAAAATTATCTAACATACTCTACCACTTCTTCATGTGGTATTGCTGACTTGTTGGTTCATACGAGATTTTTATTTGGTGATATTTAGGAAATTCTCAATCAAGGGTTAAATCATTTAGGAGCTGCCTCTGCTCATTAGTATTATAAGAGAAGCTAATACCTAACCATAGATGCAAGTTGTGTTTGAAGTTGATGAGTTTGTTTTACATGGATGGCAGTCTGTTCTAGAGCAGTGGTATCCTCACTATTCTGTTGATGTTATAGAACAGATTTAGATCTCTGGAATGAGTGTTTCTGTTGTCATTTGACTTTATGAAGTGTAGTGTATACTTTCTCTGTTCTAATAAATTGCCTGTACTTTGGAAGCAACCTTTTTTCTTCCTTTTCACAAAGGTGGGAGCTAAAAAGACCTAGCAAACTACTGGTGCATCATCATTCTAATGCTGCTATCTAAAATCCTTGAAAAATGCATCCATTACCAAATTCTTAAATATCTAACTAATACCAACCTACTATCCCTTTCTCAGCATGATTCCAGACCTGGCAATAGCACTGAATCTGCCTTACTGTTCTACACTGACATGGTGAAAAATAAAACGCACTCAGGTTAATATATCATCACAATGTTCCTAGATCTCTCAAAAACATTCAACATAGTCTCCCATCCAGTACTACTCCAAAAAATTTCTTTAACACAGGACTAGCCCCACATATAATGTACTGGTTCAGAAGTTACCAAGTCATTAGGTGCCAATGTGAAAATGGCAAGATTTCTACTCATTATTCATATAAAATAAAATAGGTGCTCTGCAGGGATTCATCTTATGGTTACTATTCTTCAACATATTTATACCTCAGTAAAGCATTTAACCCTCATTCAGTGCACTGATAATTAAACCATTAATCCCTCACCCACATTCCTATAAAAAATTGCAAACCATAACCATGGGCTCTTTCTCATCCATTGAATTGTGCCTCAAACATTCATGTGTATTACTAATCTCACTCCCTGCACTCCCAATCCACCCAAACAAACTCAAAATATAAGTCATATCACATACACAACTGCTGGGTGCTATTATTGATAATAATCTAGATTATTAGTGACAGAAGTTGAGGAGCAGGATTTCTTATTTAGAGGATTTAGTTGCATTCTTACTTAGCTCCAAGTGCTGTGAGACTAAAACTGGTGTGTGGCTGCACTGGAAAACTTGGTGGCTTTTGTGCTTCCCACCCCTACTGTAACTTGACCTTGGACATTCCTTCCAGTGTTTTCTCATCTACTCATTCTACTGGACATTGAAAGATCAATCTGGGAAGGCCCTCTCCTAACAGTCTTAAAGCTTGAGTTAGCCTCTCTTTCATATCATCCCACTCACTTAGTGCACAATACAATATTAAGATTATTAATCCCTTTTTGTCTATTTTACATTTCAAATCTGTAACATATGGGACTAGACTACTAAATACTGGAGACAGTAGGAAGTGCATCTCAGAATCAGCTTTGGATTAGTGTTTCTGTTCTTTTATCTTGGTGACAGAAGCAGAAGGACATACATTCTTAGCCTTCCAAGAGATTACAAATTACTGGAAAGCATGTACATTGCATCTTAGTGGTCACTTTGAGATTAATTCTACTGCCTTGCTCCTGATGAAAAAAGTAGCAGAGGGAAATTGATCCCTGTAGTCTCTACCTGGATACTGAACCTCACTGCTTGGTCTGGATGCAGTTTTAGAGAGAACCTCTATGGAGCTTTTGTACACTACAGCTTTTTTTTTGTCAGGTATAACATTAGCATTTAAACACTTCCAGTTCCTAAAATAATGGCTGTTATTACTGCCTATACCTGCAGAACTCATTTATTTTCTGTTTGTCTAAGCTTATTATTTTTGCTTAGAATTCCTAATGTACATAATTCAGTATCTGCAAGCTGAAGATGTCATTTTGCTCTGCCCCTGAAGGTGTTGTATATGGGGTCTACCACATGTGATTGAGACACATTTGCTCGAGACACACTTGCTGTCTGTAATTTGCTCATTTTGGCATGTATTATAAATCCTGCTAACCCATTTCATGTAATTTTAATTATAATTACCCCTTATTCCAGCCCTTAAAATGCCCACCGGATACATAAACCTATTGCAACCCTTAAAATGCCCACCAGATACATAAACCTATTCCAACCCTTAAAATGCCCACCCGATACATAAACCTAAAGTCCCCCATCATTCCCTAAACCTAATATCCCTTTCACCTCCCTAACCCTAAAGTCTCTGTCCCCTTTCATTCTAGATCACTCCCTAAACCTCAAACCTCTTGCTTCTCCTATCCACAATTGCTACCTAAACCTAAAATCCCCATTACCCCAACCCTAAAGTGCCTATTGCTCCCTAAACCTAAAATCCCCTTTCTTCCTCCTTGAACTTAAACCTAAAATCCCCTTTGCTTCCTGTCCACAATCACTTGATAAAACTAAAATATCCTGTCCCCACCTGCCCATGATGGATTCCCTAACCCTAAAATCCTACACTCATAAGACATAAAACCTCTGCGTTAGCCTTAAAATTGCCAGTCCACACCCTGTCCCCCTCCTTAAACCAGTAAGCACTCTCCTGGCTCCCCTTCTCTACTTAGCTGTATAGTGGTGAGCACTTGCTTGCATCCGTCTCCTAAAACACAAGCAGATGTTTTGATAGCTGCACCACTGAACTCACATTTGAGTTCAAGTCAGAGCAGCTGGGCTGTTGGGATTACAGCTATTCAAGTCCCTGGCTGTAATCCAGTGGAATTCGAGCACCTAGGGCTCAAGAGGCTGTAAGGATTCCTTGTATATGCCTTTTCTGATACATATGAAAATAATCTATTTTATCTCCATTACAACACCAGCATTTTTCATTGTTTTCCTCTCCTCCATAACTGTAACAGTTTTGCTTGCCAGAAATGCAACTTCTTAAATTATGTGTAGATAATCGGGCTAATCCCCAAGCATGGCTTGCCAGGTGCAACAAGCTGCTGCTACTTGGTAGTATTCAGGCACTGTCCTGTCAGGTGAGGCAATTGTAAATGGCCTTATTCTAATATTTTATGGCTATAGTTATCCATCTTGGGAAAAAAAATGAGATTAGTCTTGCTTTACTGCCTGTTTAGATGTTTTCTATCACATCTCATTAGTAAAGGAATTGGCAATTATTTTATGTTTTACGCTGTCAAAGTTTTAATAAAGTAAATGTTAATTTGATGTGGATTTTCTGGTTTGGTTTAGGGGTACAGGAATCAGAGAATAGGGACAAAGTAAACTTTCTAATATTTTATACATTATCTCTTTCCTCCAAGCTCATGTAGCTGTGCATCTTAAGGGTTAGACTATACAGACATGGGTAGTGTGGAGGTAGAGTCCCCATATCAGGGAATACAGGGGGATAAAGACCCCTGCAAAATTCTTACCATAAAATGTTTGCAGTTGTGTTTTTAACAATTATTAGTGAGCTCAAGGATATTGTTATTATATTTTTTAAGTACTATGTCTCGCATCTTGATTTAATGAGATTACGCATAGTAAATCCAAGTAAGGAATGTTAATCAAGGTGGTAACTGGTAACCAACAATACAAACTGCACATAATAACAGTATCAGAACAAGGAAATAGTTCTCACACTAACATGATATACATGGTAGGGAATGACTGTCCGTACATTTCAGTTGTGCACTAGGAGAGATACCTTTCTTTTGGGAGATTTCTCTCGTTTTCATGTCTGACGACTTTGGAGAATCGTATAGTTTGGAGTATTTAAGGCCATCCCCCACAGTGAGGTACAGGTGGACTTTCCCAACCACAAAAATTATTTACATGTAATTATTTGTCTGGGTTGAATTTCTGACCAGTTGTGCTCAGCCAATTGGTTGCTCACTAACTTATATCTGACAAGTCAAAATAGAAGCAGGGTGCTCCCCTCCACACACACACACACACACACACACACACACACACACACACACACACACACACACACACACACACACACAAGCACATACATACACTGAAGTATTATTTGAGATATTTTCTAAACTTTCTATGTTGGTTGCTATAACTATTTATCACTGGAAAAATACACTTAATTTATTCAGGTAGCATCCTACTAAAGAACTCTACTTATATGAACAAAACAGAAATGCACATTTGAATAAGGCATTCATTATTTCCACAGACACTAACCTGCTGTACATTTTTAATTATTAAGCTGTAAAGCTGCTGTTAGTCCCATCAGACATTGATCGAGAGAGTCAAGCAAGTTGTTGTCTAATATTAGTTTGTTGCTAGCTGCAGAGAAGTGCTAAGTGCTATTTGTGTGTATGCATGTGTATGCATGTTGTGAGCATGTGTGTGTGTGTGTGTGTGTGTGTGTGTGTGTGTGTGTGTGTGTGCATGTGTGTGTGCGTGTGTGTGTGTATATGAGTCTGTGTGCGCATGTGCCTGTGTGTGTGGTAGGGGGGATAATAACATAGTAAAAGTTAGCAATACAAAGAGAGTAAAATATTTTGTTCAGTCATTTGCCACAGCAGATGAAGAGCTGAGTTTATGTGGCATATAAAGGAGCAAATGGCATCCCTGTCTGCGTGTTTGTGGGAATATGAGTGTCTGATAGTGGTCGTGGGATTTCTGTATATACCTATTACAGTAAAGCTAGGCAAATAATAATTTTGTAAACTGGTAAGTCGGGTTCCTTGACATCTTCTCCCAAAATGCTTCTGAGTCCAACAAAATATTACAACACTAATTATACAGTTATAGGAAGCCATCAGAGAAGGTTTGAAAGGATTGACAAGAGAGATTAGCTACTCAGTTCACAAAAAAACAATGGGAGGATATATGGATGCCTCCTAAATATGCAACAAAGTCTAGAAGATTTAGAATCTTTGCTTGTAAGTGTTTGCATAGGTAGACCCCAAATAATTTTTCCTCATGTAGATTACAAATGTTGGAGGTATGATGGGGAAGAAAGATAATAGAGAACATATTTTATGGGAGAGTAACGAGCTAGCAGACTAAAAAATTCCCTGCAGACAACTTTGTCAGAAATACTGGTTAAGCAAAATGGTGTAAAATTGCCAAGATATAGTAAGGCCTTGTTGAGTTTAATTCTGATGGCTGCCAAAAAAAGTATTTATTAAAAAATGGAAATCAAAGTCTAAACCAGCAATACTACCAGTAGTGAATATAGTAACACAGGTAAAAGAACTGGAAGTGAGATCTTTAGAAAAGGGTAGGAGCAAATAACCTAGAAACAAATGGAAACTGTGGCAACAGTATATGCAGAATAACATTTTGGAGGAGGAATGAGGTTTAAGGGAAGGCAGGAACTGAAATAATTATGTAATGTTCGACTGGCAATGAATGTATTGAGGATTACGTGTGATGCATAATGTTTGCAACTGAAAATGTCAATGAGGTTTGTTATTATTTATATAAATATATGATTGCCTATGTCATAAGTGACAAGTCAATAAAGATGTTCCTTGTTAAAAAAAAAATTATACAATTGCATAGGGTACAGCTTAAAGATGCATCACTCATACCTGAGAGTAACATCTACCTAAAGGTACAAAGACCTATATTTGATTTGTTTTCATTCTGTGTAAATTAAAAATTCACAACAAACATGCAGAGCATCCTGTCCTTGTAATTCAGAAGTAAATAAAATGATTCTCTGGTTATGAATATTCACCAGTCTTCCAACTTTCATTTTACAATTAGAATTATAACTTACAAAAAATGTGCAAAGTAATTTGCTGTAGTGAGTTTAACTACCATAAAGTATTATATGTAGAAATGTGATGATGATGATGAAGATGCTAGTGATGATGATGATGGAACCATGATGTCTTTTCATGCAGTTTAAGTAACTGAGTAAGGATATATTCCAGCACAAAATCTACACCTACAGATAGCTGAATTTAAATAGTTTACACCTTTTGTTTTGGGACTGTACTTCCTACTAGATATAAAGTCCAATAATCTAATCTAACATCATAGAAAAGAAGTTTAAGGCTGACAACTGCTAGCAAGCTTTACATTATGTTAAGATTCTACTTGTATACTGTGAAACCCAAGAAATCCAATGAATCAGATTAGTAGTTTTAGTTTGTTCCTTAAAGGGTCCACTTGCTTCTAATGGTCTTACAAAAATAATGAAATTACCGAATGGAAATGTATGATATGTTCAAATCTATAATATGCTGCAGTACTATGAAGGATGGGGAGGATGCATCTTTGAACAGGCCATAACATTTCTGGCAGGAAAATTGAGCTATACTTGCCGCTAAATGGTACCTTAACAATTTACGTCTGGAAAGCAAAACATTTTAGATATCATAAATTAGAATTGATGTGTATGTGTGATGTAGGGAACAGAAAGAGAAGAAAATAGCCGAGTTGTTTAATAAAATGTATGAGTACAAACTGAGGACTATTATGTGCACGTGTGCTGTGTGTGTAAATATATATATATATATATATATATATATATATATATATATATATATATATATATATACATATATACACACAGAGATATATATATGTGATAGTGTGTGTGTCTGTGTGTGTGTGTGTGTGTGTAGATATATATATATATATATATATATATATATATAGCTGCATAGAGAGAGATATCTATCATTCTGTGTTGGTATGTGTGTGTGTGTGTGTGTGTGTGTGTGTGTGTGTGTGTGTGTGTGTGTGTGTGTGTGTGTGTGTGTGTGTGGTTTACTATGTCATTTTTGAATATGACAATATGAAAAATGAAAATGTTGCAAGGAGAAGATTGCAAACCAGGAATGCCAAGGATCAAATAACTGAATGCCCAGACTTGGCTCCCTCATGGACCCATATTAACACTTGTTCCTATGTGCACACAGGTTGGGAGATTTGGTGTTTAGCATGCTTCGCTCTTCTTGTCATATTTGAAAATTTATTAGTAAACCTATATACACAAAGACATTATTTCAGGTTTGAAATGCAAATTTAAACTACTTGGCTTTCACAGTTTATTTCAAAACACTCTTTAAACAGTAACTTAATTCAGATTTGCAGTCTTTAGAGATAACTACAGTTCAGTCCCATATGGCCCTTGAAGCAAACCGCCTGTAAATATGATCCAGAGCTGCAGGCTGTAGATAGGCCTCATTCTAGTTTTGCACAAAAAAACAAATAAAAACATCTTTATATGATCTTCCTTCTGGCTACATCCACCATATGGTCTGTCTGGGCCATCTATCTCCAGCAGCTATGAATCTCTAATCAGAGCCCTTGCGCTGACCCATGATTATCCCCCAACTTAAGGAGACAACTTCCTGATTTCTGCCTTATCGGCTGTGATATTTTATATTCCACTAATTAGTTACTCATTATCAGAAATGTAGCTACTTCAACCAGCACCCTGTACTAGTCGCACAAACTACTACTCCCCCTCCCACCTATTCAAGTGAAAAGAAAAAAATGTCCATTCCTTCTACTGGCTCACTGTACTAGATGGCCAAATTCGTGACATGCACATACCCTGTACCACAGCCATTCAAATTCTGTGTCTATGCCTTGACCCCAAGCATCCTTCCTCACTCCTACAAATGTAGTCAACAGTTGCTCCAGTTTATGCCCTACCTGCACAGAGTAGAGGTTTTAGTTTAACAACAACATCTTTTATATTTTTAACTGTAGCAAACAGCTCTCTACAAGCAGTTGTCACAGTTTATACATTTCACAGAGAGCTATAGTGCTCCGGTTTTAATTATTTTTTTTTTCATTTTTAAACTCCGTCTAGATGACACACAGAGTGTCAGGTTTGACCTTCTTGCCATGCCCTAACTATGCTACTACTCATTGTTTTAGCTATTGTAACCAAGTACCTAGTAACTGTTATGAGAACTTAAAGTGACATTTAAATCTTTGTTCATTGTTTCCATACATAAGATGTGATATAGATATATATATATATATATATATATATATATATATATATATATATATATATATATATATAAATCATATATAATATATATTGTGTGATTTTGTGTGTGTGTGTGTGTGTGTAACTTTGTCTCTGTCTCTCTGTCTCTCTCTCTCTCATACGTATGTGTGTGTGTGTGTGTGTGTGTGTGTGTGTGTGTGTGTGTGTGTGTGTGTGTACATATGTATATATGGGAGCAGCTACTTTGCTTTGATCAAAACTCCCAGGTGTTGACATCTGTTTTGCTGACACATTTTGATCAACAAAGCAGATAATTAACAGGTGTGAATGACTGACCATCTTTGGGGTTGGTGAGTATACAATTTCCCCAGTGACTGTGTGATCTCTGAGTTAAGATATATAATTAGCAGGTGTTCTGAGCGTGCAGGGGGGCTTGTCTCCATATACAAAAAAATATATATTTTCTTTTTAATCTTTTGGTTTTCACTCAGAAGATTTCCTCACACATTCATAGTACACTGTCAACATTTGCTTTGTTAGCCTTCTGTACTTGACATTATCGGCACCAAAGTTGGGTTATTTTGGTCATAATAAGTATAGCTATATATATATGTGCGTGTATATATATATATATATATATATATATATATATATATATATATATATATATATATATATATATATATATATATATGTGTGTGTGTGTGTGTGTATTTGAAAGCCAGACCTGTGTTGAGTACTTTTGTTCTTTATTTGTACCAAGAACTTCTTCAGAAAAACAAATAATGAGAAAAACAGCAGTGCAGGTCTCAATAAGTATTGTTCTGGAACAAAAAAGCAATAAAAAAATAGAAAAAAAAACTGTTGCAACAAAAGTAAATAACACATTGCTACCTATGAGCTGAGTTTACCTAAGGAAATAAAACATCAAATTAAGTCAAGCGGTAGTTAAAACAAATCAAAATAACACACAGAAACTCTAAAAAGCAGAGATCAAAGATTGGAATGGGACTCCGAGATTACCTGAGTCAGCGTAGGGCTACTTTAACGTTAAGTGATTCATTAAGTCCTGAGAAAGACTCTGCAATTAAAAATAACTGCCATTTCAGTTCCCTTACTTGAATAAGAGTATCAATGTTCCCATAAAAACATCCACCTGCTCTAACACTAGAAAAGTGCTGGATAGATTGGATTTCAAAACAAAAAGGATGCTTCATGCTTACCAAATGATTTATAAAAATCAGTATATACCAAGATTATATATTCCCCACTCAGAAGAGGGATGGGCCTCCTTGAAATTGATTACATTTATAGATCTACAATCGTCGGGCTCCACACATGTCTGCTGACCTCACAGGATCCAAATGTAGTGAATGTTTTGAAACATGAGGAGAATAAATCTAAGATAACATCTCTGCTTAATTTAGCAGAAACATATCGACGTCAAGCAGGAATGGAAATTATACCAGAAGTAGATAAAAACCAGGCAGCAACTGAATGTGCTAAAAAACAAAAGAAATAATATAAGGTGAAGGACCAGATGAGAAGGCAAGAAATGTGGAAAAAACATAAATATAGTTGCAAATATAGAAAACTTCTGGAACAGCCTCATGTTGATCAAGAACAACCAAAGGAATGGTTATGGAGAGGTGAATTTACATAAAGGAATGAAAGGTTAATATTGGCAGCCCAAGATAGGGGGCTACATACACGCTGGTTTACAAAGTCCATTGAACATGTGGGAGAAACAGACATATGTATGTTTTGTAAAACCAAATTGGAGTCACACACTTTGTTGCTGGTTGCAATGCACTAATGGCAGAGGGACTGTATACTGAAAGGCATAATAATGTGGTGAGACTGTTAAACTGGAGATTGTGCAAACATTCTGATACTGAAGTGGCTGAAAAACACTGGAAACATGAACCACAGAGAATCATAGAAAATGATGAAGTTTATATCACATGGGTCACCCAACACCAACAGTCCAAAAGATAGATGCTAGAAAACCGGATATAGTGGTCCAGGAAACGAAGACAAAAGTAACATTGATCATTGAAATTGCCACACCCAGTGACTACAGTGTCTTGTTACAGAGAGACACAAAGTCATAAAATATCAGGATCTGCAGGCAGAAATGAGAGCAATGTGGGAAAAGGATACCCAGACAGTTCCAATAGTAGTAAGAGCAATGGGTCTTATAAAAAAAGAATTTACAATCATATTTAGATATGTTACCAATTCAAGTAACACCATACTAATTGCAGAAGGTGTCATTACTGAGCACATTGCGGGTGCTGCAAAGAGCACTTTTGGCTAACAGCAAAGGGTGAAACAATACTAATTTCATGAACTTTAATTGTACTTTGACTTAGGAATGGGGTCCATTCCCATCATGGTATTAGAAACTCAAAAGACTTGGAGAAATTAAAAATGCTAGAAACCTAAACTGGAGAAACCCAGTGAAGTACAAACTGTGTTCCCTAATGCATTCTTCAAGTCCTTTTTTCATATAGCCGAATAATGCTACTTAATTCTACCCGAACATTTACTCAAAGTTTTTCCTGAGTAAAAATCATTAAAATTGTTACAAACCCCATGCATAAAACCACATTAGCAGTATTGCAATCAAAATGTTTGGGAAAAACAACTTAAAAGTTACAGTTGCGAAAAACAAATTCTGAGCCCATGTAAAAGTAATGGCATGCAATACATGAGCTGCAGGGAAACATGCCTGGTGTTTTGTCATCATTGATAACTTGCTCCAGTAGGAACAGAACATCAGAGTGTTCAAATGAAAGTCATAAGGACTTAGTCCTTTTGTGCAAAAAAGCCAGTGAGTCCCCCAAAATGGAATTAATGTTAATTAATTACCACTTCGTGGTACTGCTGGGAAAGGTACTGTCAATAATACACAGGAATTAAATGACTGGTTATTTCATCAATTTGACTTTAAAGACAGTAAAAATGTTCCTAAAGTGCAAAGTTGTAATAGCACTTATAAGGACAATTTAAATATTTTGTATAGATTAATGAACAAGCACAGAATTTTAAATGTTGAAAATGCTTATTTAACTGAATGTATAGCTAAAGAGATTGTACCTAAGGGATTAAGAATATATAAATACCCTAACAATGTGTTAATTAATTCTGAGTTTCATAAAGAATTGGTAGAGATTTTTAATAAATGTGGAATTGAAATGCTTAAATTAATGGTGAAAGAAAATACTAGACTACAGGAGGAATTGTATAAAGAGATAGAAATACTTGATAAGAATATCAGGAAAGATTTGCTTTTTTCCATTGAAGAAGACGAAATAAGTATTTTAATGTTAGAAGACATAGATAGTAACATAGATGAGCTAATAAAGAGAAAGATGAAAAAGATGGCCCGTGACATATACGAATATCAAAATAACATGTGTTATCCATTACCATCTAATAGGAGAGGTCAGAAAGACAATTTTTATAAAGAAAATAATAAGGTAATTGTGGAGCAAGCTAATGAATATTGTCCATTTGATGCTGAAAATGAGTATGATGAAGAATTTCCCCCCTTGAGAAGATCCGAAAGAATTATGAATAAGCAACTTGATAAGGAAAGAAATTTTTATGGGGGGGGGGGGGGGAGGTATTAACGGAAGTTAATCACCCCCTAAATTCCCCACCCCCACCCTGCTTAGATATTATAACACATGAACATAATAAATGGACATATAATAATTTCAATATTTACAACTATAGTCCTTTAATATTAGAAAAGGACCATTTCAACCTGCTTTCTAAAGGTTTAAAATATATACCATATAATAGAGGGAGCATCACAAAGTCATTAATGGACATTAAAGTGTTTTTAAGAAAATTTAATTTACACTTTATGTTCTTTAATTCTGTAAACAGAACAGATATGGTTTTAAGGAAGAAATCCATTTACAACCCACCGATACATCCCCAGTTGAAATGTTTTGAGAAATTGATAGAGAAAGAAATTAGAAAGGAAGAACAAAACATTATTAAACTTCCAAACAACATGGGGAAAAATGAGAAGAGATTGCTTTATGAAATGAAAAATGATCCTAATTTAAGAATAATGAAGCCCGATAAAGGGGGAGGGGTTGTTATTATGGATAAGGTAGAATATGATAGCAGAATGTATAAGATTTTATGGAATAACACCAAATATGAAATAGTATCCAAAAATGAAATAAATATTGCATACAGCAGAATTGATATGAATTTAAAAGACATGCTGTATGAAGGTACTATTGATCAAGATATGTATAACTTCTTGAAGGTAGAAAAACCAAAAATCCCCTTAATATTTGGTATACCTAAAACCCATAAAAATGAAATAGACCCACCGTTAAGACCTATTGTTTCGGCAGAAGGCTCCAAGACACACACTTTAGCCAAATTTGTCGACAATAAGACTAAAAGTTTATGGGTAAATAGACAGCAAGTTTTGAAAGATTCATGGGATTTATTGAAAGATGTTTCTGGAATAGTAGATATAGACAATATTATCTTTGTTACTATAGATGTAATAGATCTTTTTTCCTCTATTCCCTATAAAGAGGGTATCGAATTTTATGAAGAAATAGTATATGAAGACAGCAGCCTGACTAACAATGTAAAACTAGCATCAGTTTGTTTAATGGATATAGTGCTGCAGAATAATTTCTTGTACTATAATGGTGAATTTTACAAGCAAATTCAGGGTGTTGCGATGGGCGCTGCATGTGCCCCCACCTTCGCTAATTTGGTAATGGCAAAGTGGGAGGAAAAATATGTGTTGAAATGTGCATTTAGTAAATGGTGGGTACTATACCGTAGATTTCTGGATGACATAGTCCTTTTATGGACAGGAAGTAGTGAGAATTTAAATGAGTTTTTAGAATATTTGAATCATACTACTAACTTTCTGAAATTTACTTGGACAATATCTAATACCTCCTTAAAGTATTTGGATGTTGAAATTTATAAGAAAGGGGGTAACTTAGAAAGCAAAGTGTATAGGAAACCCACCTATTGCAACTCCTATTTGCACTATAATAGTGCACACCCCACACATTGTAAGAGAAATATTATTAAAGGCCAATATGTGAGGGGCAGCAGGATGTCTAGTAATGAAAAAGATTTTATAAGAGAATGTGACACACTAGGAAATATGTTTAGAGATTGAGGATACCCAGAAAAACTTATTAATGAAATTAAACAGGAGGTTGAAAATGGAAGAGAAACTAGATTTGCCCCTATAATGAGAGGAGGCGGATTGACGAATACCTCTAACATAAATAAAATTATTGTTAAAGAACAGGAAAATTACAATCTAGCCCTTACTTTGGAATATAATGGTGTTAATAACAAAATAAAACAGATTTTCCATAGAGAGTGGAATAGATTTATCAATTTAACTGATATAGAGAAAGCAGAAACTATTCCAGCTAAGGTAGTATATAAAAATGCACATAGTATAAGAAATATTTTGGAGAACAAGAAAGTTAATAATTTGAATGACAAAAAGAAAAAAGGTACATATAAGTGCGGTAGATGTGCGCAATGCCCATATATACTAAATGGAAATAGTATAAATATAATGAGTAGAAATAGAACAATAACCAATGAAGAATATTATTATAATTGTGAGTCCATGGGCTTAATATATTTAGCCTTTTGTAAAGTTTGTTTGTCATTCTATATAGGGAAAACGGAAAGGAAGCTTAGAAGAAGAATCTATGAACATCTTAATGATGTTAAAAATTGTAAGGAGACTAATGCCCTATATAGACATACAAGGGAATGTCCTGAAGCAAGCTTTACATTTACAGTTATTGAACATACTGAAAAAGACATAAGAGGTGGGCTCTGGGAGGAAAAGATTGAATATAGGGAGCTCTGGTGGCAAATCACACTGGAGTCCTACAATCCCCGGGTTTAAATGAATATACAAGTATACTTCCTATTTTAAAGTTAAGGGCAGCTAAATTGTAATACAATTCCTTATTTATGCTTGTGTCTAGTGCAATAATTAATTTATTTATTTATATTATTATGTTACTTTTAAAGTTGTTTTTAAATAATTATTTATACATGAATTAATTTTAGCTCCTAAGAGTTTAGCTATACATTGATCATGAAATAATAGGTATTAATTTATCAAAAGTTTTATAAAATCTTACTAAGGAATTAACAACTCAGTTACAATATTTATAAACAGCCACTAGATGGCAGATAAATACTGACTAAATATTTCTGTTTTAATCAAGACATTGCATTTTTATACAGTTTTATATATATATCATAATGCTTGTTGGAACATATAAGTACACATTTATTGTTCAATTTTGTATGAAATTTGAATATTTTAAAATTGTGTTGCACATAATGAAATGGGGTTATAATAACAAAGTTATTCGAGTATTTTAAAGGATGTCTTTTTAAATGGTTTAATTTATTAATTTAATTGGAATGAATTCTTTAATTGATTTATTGAATGGAGTATATATATTAGATAGATTTGGCTAACAAATCACATCTGATGAAGTGTTGGGATACAAAGCAGCACTTGGATTTAATAGCGTTTATGTTGGTGCCTTTCCGATGCTGTGTTTAGTGGATTTTTCTTGTCTTGTGGCTGTCGTGGAATAAAAACTTTGTAATTTTAATTTCGAAGCTTCCGAGGTCCTTCCTTTCCTTTTTTTTGGAATTAATGTCTTTATTACTCCTCAAAATTTCCCATTTCCTGGTGATAATGTCACGTATAGTTTTGAGATCCAAACAGACTGGGAGAGGGAAGCTAAGGCTCCAGTCCAATCTGCTGTCCGGAATTGTGGTAAGGGGGGTTTAGTTCAAGCAAGAGCCATGATTAGAGGAGTAAGGGGTTCGGTCCAAAGCAGTGTCTTGGTTGGACCACTGCTGAAATCCGTGTTTAAGTTTTGGCTGGAGTTTAGAATTCCTTGATTCAAAAACTTCACTGAAAATTTCATCAGTCAGAGTCTTGGGGTAATGTCTGTTTATGAATAAAGCAGCATTCCCTATGAAATTTGTCTTAATTCTGAAATGACTTGTCCATGAGCAATATTTTTCTTCATGAAAAAAGGATGCTGGCCACAGGAATACAGAGACAACCTGGTTCATTTTTGTCACCTGCCCAAATGAGCACATCAAGGAACAAAGACAGACAGAGGAGGGGACAATCTATGATTGGATGAGGAAGAACTGCACAGACACTCAGAGGCAGAGGACGGACATGGGGAAGACCAAAGAGAACTCTTCAACAGCACTAGTCCCTGATGTAACAGCAGTTGCTACATTTCCCGACTCAGCTGTGTTTAATTTAACAGGCAGAGTGATTCCAAAAGAATCACAAAGTGTTCTTAACAAAGGTTTTACTTTTATCCAAGCACAGCGTGCAAATTTACCCAGTCTTTTGCTTGATCTGCGCCTGTTTCTATGAAAGCTCAATTTGAAAATTCTTTTAGATGACATAGTGGAGGATCCTACAGAAACGAACAATACCCTTAATAATTTCACCCTTGGGAGAAAAAGCATGTTCAACCCTTCCCTAAACAGCACACCTCAGATTTTTTTGAAGGTATGTGAATGGGACATGAGTGATTTACTGCAAAATAACAGCAAAAAGTGGTTTAACCTCACACCTAAAGAACACATAACTCTTCGTGAGCTAGAAATGGATACAAGTTTTCATATTATGAGGGCTGATAAAGGTACTGGTATTATCCTAATACACCAGACATGCTACATAAACAAGATAGAAGCAGACCTGGTGAATAATGAATACTATAAGGTTGTGGACCTTAAAACTGTTTCGTGGAATTTTGCAAATATTGACAAGCTACTTAAAACACTGGAAAGAGGCAATTTCATTTCATTTGAAAAATTTTAATTACATTCATGTACCGTTCCACAGTCTGAGAAAGTTTTTTGGAATTCCTAAAATGCATAAGGATGCCTATGATCCACCTTTTAGACACATAGTGCCTAATAAAATAACTAAGACTGAAAAAATCTTAGAGTTTATTGCTTCTGTGTTAAACCCGATAGTCCAATCCACACCATTTTTTTAAAAGACTCTTGGGCAGTTTACATGACCTGTTTCTTCATCAACTATCTACATTGGAATGGATGCTTATAACATTGCAACATCTGCATGTTCTTTTTGGTATTTCCCTAAGGATAACAAGACATGTTGCTACTTTAATACACAGGAAAAAAAATTGCAAATGGACATGACTCAATAACAGAACCATCAAGCTTACCCACTAAAGAATGAACAACATATGAGATCTACTTTTAATTTGCGTTTTAGAAATCATTTTCAAGCTCAGTCCACAACAGCATCTGCTACAACCATTCCTCCGGTACATACAGACACCAACTAATCAGACCAAAGCAATCTCCCAGACCATTCAGAAGTTACGACAAACTCCCAAAATGTCACAGGAATAAATAGACAACCGGGTCCATTTCTGCCCCCTGCCAAACAGAACACATCAAGGAACAAAGGCCGACAGAACAGGGGACAATCTACGAGAGGATGAGGAAGAACCACACAGACACTCAGAGGCAGAGTTCGGACACGGGGAAGACCAAACAGAACTGTTGAACAGCAGTAGTCCCTGATATAACAGCAGTTGCTACATTTCCAGACTCAACTGTGTTTAATTTAATAGGCTGAGTGATTCTGACAGAATTACTAAGTGTTTTTAACAAATCCCAGCACAGTGTGCAAATTTACCCAGTCTTTTGTTTGATTTGCACCTGTTTCTACAAAAGCTCAGTTTGAAAATTCGTTTAGATGACATAGCAAAGGATCCTACAGAAATGAACATTATCCTTAATAATTTCACTCTGTGGAGAAAAAGTGTGCTCAACCCTCCCCTAAATAACACACTAGATATTTTTGAAGGTATGCGAACAGGATCTGAGAGGTTTACTAAAAAATAATAACAGTGAAAAATGGTTTAATATCACACCTAAAGAACACATAGCTTTTTGAGAGCTAGAAAAGGACAAACGTCTTTGTATTGTGAGGGCTGATAAAGGTACTGGTATTATCGTAATGGAGCAGACAAACTATATAAACAAGATAGAAGCAGACCTGGTGAATAACGAATACTATCAGGTTGTGGAACTTAAAACTGTTTTGCATAATTTTGCAAACATTGACAAGCTACTAAAAACACCATAAAGAGGCAATTTCATTTCTTTTGAAGAATTTCATTACTTTCATGTACCTTTCCCTTGTCTGGAAACGTTTTTTTTGGAATTCCTAAAATGCATAAGGATGCCTATGATCCACCTTTTATACACATAGTGTCTAATAAAAGAACTAAGACAAAAAAATCTCAGAGTTTATTTATTCACTGTTAAACCCAATAGTCCAGTCCATGCCATTTTTTAAAAGACTCGTTGGCATTCTTAAATGATCTGTTTCTTCATCAACCATCTACATTGGACTGGATGCGTGTAACATTGGATACTGACTGTCTTTACATGAACATTCCACATACTGAAAGACTACAATACCTACATTCATTTTTACATAACCAGTCTGCATTTTCTCCAGACAAGATTGACGCTATATGTACCTTTATTTCCACAGTATTAAAGGGGGACATTTCTTCAATGGTGTCATTTATCAGCAAATTAAGGGAGTAGTGATGGGCTCTAAAATGGACCCTGCATATGCCAATCTTGTTCTTATTGCCTGGGAAACAAGTATGCTCATCCACCTGCCTAGTTTTCAATATACCAAATTATATAGACATTTTAGTGATGATATTTTTTTTGTGTGGCAGAGTTCACAGCAGGACATCGACTCTTTTAAACATTCACTTTCTAACAGCATTCCATTTCTTAATTTTAAGGTCTTAGGTTGTGGCTCTACAATAAAATTTCTGGACACTGCTTCTGTCTGTTGGGATTCCACTATTTTTTTGTAAGCCTACTTACAGGAATAATTACTTGGACTTCTGTAGTCAACATCCTTTTTTTTATGAAGAAAAATATTGCTCGGGGACAATTCATTAGGTATTTCCATATTACCAGCAATGATAACAAATTTCCTAGGGAAGGCT
>NC_056739.1:1636820599-1636863099 GCF_019279795.1 Protopterus annectens | reverse complement strand
CAGATGACAATACACTTTTTGACATTGAGCTTCAGGCCATGGCTTTGACACCAGGCATCTGTCTCAGTGAGGCCCTTTTGTAGTATGTCCACATCATTAGGAGTTTCAATTATGGCTCCCAGTTTGCAGTCATCTGCAAACTTTGTTAGCCAAAGACCTTCTGTGTTAGCCTGTACTTCAGAGAAGTAGATACCAAACAGGAGAGGACCCAGGACTAAACCCTGTGGTACTCCATTTGTCACTGGTCTGAAGTCGGATTTGGAGTCTGCTACTTTAACAGAGTGGGTTCTGTCCGTGAGCCAGTTGGCAACCCATCTTGTGACATAGGGATTTATACCTAGTTTAGTGAGCTTATCTATAATTCCAGAGTGGGGGATGGTGTTGAAAGCCTTGGCGAGATCTAGATAAGCTGTGTGAGCCACTTTACTGTCATCTATGGCTTTGGTAACTGCTTCAAAGAAGTCAATCAGGTTTAGGAGACATGATCTGCCTTTTACAAACCCAAACTGGGTAGGGTTCAGAGTTTGGAGATTACCAGTATCTTTGTTTATGAGATCTATGATGATATGTTCCATGGCCTTGCAGACGAGGCTCGTCAGACTAATGGGGCGGTAGTTACCGGGGTCCGTCGTGGCTCCCCCTTTGTGGAATAACTGTTGCGGTGCGCCATTCAGTGGGCACAAAGCCTGAGGTGAGGTTATGATTGAACATGGTACTTAGGTAGGGTGCCAGTTCATTCTGTAGTTCGTGTAGAACATAGCCTGGGATATTGTCAGGTCCCATGGATGCTGTGTTCTTGGCTTTGGAAAGTGTGTTTTTTTACCTGTGCAGCTGTGATTACAGGAACTTTGCATTCTTCCGGTATAGAGATGGGCCTTCTAGTGAGTGAGAGGGGGGTAAAGTTAGCACTGAACCTATCTGCCAGGATGCTGGCAATATCAGTTGGTTCTGTATATTTAGTGCCATTGTGCTATAACTCAGAGCAGATCTGAGTGTTGCCATTGAGATTCTTGACATAGCTATAGAATGCTTTGTAGTTGTCTTTAGAGTCAGTGACAATGTTGTTTTCGTAACTAGCTTTGGAGGATTTTATGAGGGATCTCAGCTTCTTACTCAGGTTGACCAGGGAGTTCCTCCAGTCATGAGATTTTACTCTTTTTTGCAACAGTTTCTTTCTTCTGTTGCAGAGTTTGTTTAAGGCAGAGGACCACCAGATTGGCTTCCTTTTTTTGGAGGATAGCATCTTGTTTCCATTAGGGATAGCTTGATCCATGCACTCGTGTACGTACTTATAAAGTGCATTTGTGTAGGATTTAGCAGTCGTACCTCTATTGTCCATCTGCATGGATGTTATGAAGTTTGATACTTCTGTCTTAAGAAGTGTGAATTTGGCTTGGAAGAAGTTTTTTATGGTGGTTTCTCTAACTGGGGGTAGGGGCGGGATGTGGATGATTAGCTTGTGGTCAGATCTGACCAATGAAGAATTGACCTCTGATGTGGAACACTGGTTGCCCATGTTGGTAATAACCAGGTCTAGGATATTGCTGCCCCTGGCGGGAGTGTGAATAAGTAGATCCATGGCGTTGGAATTTATGAATTCCAGAAAACGTTGAGCAAAAGAGTTGGTACATAAGTAGTTTTCCCAGTTAGTGGTGGGGTAGGTGAAATCGCCCATTATTAGGGTGTTGGGCTGTACCCTAATACTTTCCAGTATATCAAGAAATGAGGAGTGGGAATCTTGGGGCATGGCTGGGGGGTCTGTAGCAAGCTACAATTTGGATTGCGGCCTTGCCCAGAGTTAGTTGCACTTGGATAACCTCGGATGCATTATGCTGTGCAACTAGCCTGGAGGTGTGGATATCCTTAATGAATATGGACACGCCTCCATCTTTAGTGCTTCATTCCGGGTTAGGTGGCCGAAAGGTGTGGTATGAATTATAGCCTGGTAACGCAGGGTGCTCTCTGGAGCTTTGAGCCAGGTCTCTGTCACTGCACAGATGTCAATGTTCTCCATTTTAAGGAGTGCCTATATACTATATATATATATATATATATATATATATATATATATATATATATATATATGTTGCATTCTTTGCTGAGTACTGAACTAATCAAGCAGCAGAATGTTCAGTGATATTTGTTCTTGTGGTATGTGCTTTTAGTGAAATATGTGGGTTGTAGGGTGTTATATGTAGTAGTTTGGTTAGCTTTACAGTAAGGGCTAAGAAGGGGTATAGTTTTTCTTATGTGCATGCGTGTTATGTAGGATTAGTGTGTCCAACAGTCTTTGGTAGTGGCACTATTAGAGAAAGAGTTTTTTATAGTGCAGTGTTATGGGTTGGAGTCAGTGGCAGTCAAGTTAGGTTTAGCTCATACGAGTGGGGTATTGCAGTGAGGGTAGGCCTCCTGCCCAGCCTTAATCTTGTCTAATAACCCACTCCCTAAATCTGCTGTTGCCATCTCACCCCATCCTTACACATTTCTTTACAAAAGAAAAAAAAAAACTTTAATAATATTACTATTCAGACAAAATAGGGTTGGTGTTATTGTTAGACTTCTTTTTTAACTGATTAGGAAAAGAGAGCATTTGCTTCCTTTTGAAATTATTTTACAATTGAGAATTGGAGTGGTTAATGAATGTAAGTGTTAGCATGCAAAAGTTAATATAGCTATAATCAATTTCTGAACATCAAGTTGTTTAACTGTATTCAGATATGTATATAATGGTTTAAATTAAAATGTGGAATGGCATTTACATGAAACTGGGATGGTCGAATGCATCTTTTCCAGTTTCCATAATGCATTTCTAAAAATGTTTATAATGTGCATTAATATTCTGATAACAGATCGTACTACAGTGAGGATCGGAAAATGTACCCTTTTCCTCACTGTAGTGCGATCTCGGAGTTGAAATATATAATAATAATATGCAGGGGGTGTGGGGGCTGTGGGGGGTGCAGGGGGGGCTTGATCCCCTGCAAAAATGTTACGGGTAACACAGACTTTCAACATTGGAGCTGCTGGTGTTCAAGTGTTGATTCCATGGTTACCATTTCCAATATTTTGGCAATTTTGTATTACCAGATTCAGAAAACTGATTTGATCAAAAAGTGGAAATTTTTTTTTTGATTTTCCACATTTTGATAGTAAACTGAGTATAATATATCTATATCTATATATCTATATCTATATCTACACACACACACACACACACACATATATATATATATATATATATATATATATATATATATATATATATATATATCTAGATATAAATATATATATAGATATAAATATATATATATATATATATATATATATATATATATATATATATATATATATAGATATATATATATATATATATATATATATATACCCATACATCGTTTATCTACTGTTGATTGAGTGTTTGTAAAATCAGCCTTTGTATTGTTGGTGCACTTTCTTCGACAATGCAGATGGTTGACAGTGGGAACATGCCCTTTCCAAGGGAATCTTGGGGGTAGTATGTTTATTTATTTTATTTATTAACATTTGTTGGCCGAGAAGGTCCACTGGGTCAGTAACCCATTTTCAGTGGAGGCCCGAGGAGAAGAGCTCCACAAAAATTAATAGAGTACACAAATTTAACCAAAAATGGCAATAGAAGTTACATATATTATAATGCAGAGATACATTACAGTACAATTCCATGTTTATATTAATGTAAAGAATGTGCACAGCAATGTACAAGACAGAAATTCAGTTACAATTCAGTATAGAATATGCTTTATGATATTTCGTATACATTAAGTAATGGAAAGGTGGCCTGTCTGTTTCCAGGGATAAGAGAGGTTATTGCGCTAATGGCTTTTTAATGGTGATTTAAATGTTTTTAAACAGCCAATTTGAGTTATGTGGGAGAGTAAGGTATTCCAAAGTTTAGCAATGCTATGGGAGTGTAAACTTTGTCCAGCTCTTTTGTTGAGTTTGGTTACATTTAAAAGCTGTTTGGTGGAGGATCTGAGAATTCACATTGGTGTATAAGTTTGTAGGATGGCGAAGAGTGCTGGGCAGGTGTTGGGTTTAAAAATAAGTTTGTGGGCTAGAGTTAGTTGGACTAGATGTGCACTAGATCTTCCGACAAACCCCTCCTCTGTATCTCTAGGGCTAAAAATACTGCAAGAAAAGCACTGTTCTCCCACCCCATAGCTAGAACCTGGAATAATCTCCCTCCTGCTCTGATTTCTGCCCCTACCTCTTCTCACTTTAAAAACTCATTTAGAACACACTTAAAGAATAAATGGCTATGCCCATTTATTAATAAGCCCTCAAATTATTCTACTTATATACCTCACTTCCTAATATACCTACTGTAATATATATTACAGTCTAGGTCTTCTCCTAATGCTGATTGAATTTGTATACTTATTCTGTTTTTAACCATGTGTAACTACTTTTTCCTCTATATATAGGTCTTGTTATGTCTTATGCTGTACACTGTATTTTAACATACTGTTTGAAAATTCTCTGTATACTGTATTTTAACATATTGTGTAAAATGTTACTTAGCGTGGACCTTTTCTCCCCAGGCCTACGCTGAAAGTGGACCTGTGTCCAGTCGGACCATCCCGGTTAACAAATGTAAAATAAAATAAAATAAATAAAACTAAATAAAATATAACTGAGATAGTGGGAAAATCCGAGCCAGTTCAATTCTGAAATTGCTTGGCAATGGTGTGAGAGGTTACGCTTTCCTGAGGCAAATTTAGCTATTTTATAATAGCTGGATTGCAGTTTATTGCTAAGGAATGAGTGAAGATTAGTAAAAATGGCACTCCCATATAGAAGGGATAAGTAAGGTACTGGCCAGTTTTGTTTTGATGTGGTTGTCTGGGTGGTGTTTATGACAGTAAAGTTTGCCTAGTTTGAAGTAAGTTTTCTTTATTCTGTTGAGAATATGTGCCCCAAAGGTGAGTTTATCGCTGATTGTTATGCCTAATAATTTTATTGACTTCACAATTTCAATTTCTGTGTTATCCTGAGGAAAGATTTGCAAATCTATATCTGGTGGTTATGTAGAGAAAAGTAATAGTTTGTTATTTTGGGGGGGTTAACAACAGTTGTGCATTATTTAGCCTGGTTTCTATGGTTGTGAAAGCATTTTGTGTAACTGTAAGGAGGTTTGAGAAATTATTGGAAGTTGATATGATGGTAGAATCATCAGCATATTGGATGAGTCTACCTTGTTGAGAAGCTTTGTGAAGATCGTTGATGAAGGTATTAAACAGCAGGGGCCCTAGAATGGATCCTTGTGGGACTCCTGTATTGTTTGCCTGATAATCAGATTGTTCATCCTGCCATCTCACTGAATGTTCCCTATTGTTTAAGTAAGAGGAGAACCAAGGGAGAGAATTAGGTGAGTATCCTAGTTTCAATATTTGGTTTATCAGTTTTGTATGTAATACTGTGTTGAAAGCCGTAGAAAGATCCAGCAAGATTTGTGAAGTAGGGTGAGCAGCATCAATGGCTTTATTTACAATATCAGTGAAAAAGAGAAGAGTTGTGATAGTGCTGTGAGCATAATAGAAACCATGTTGGGTAGGGGCAAGAAGATCATTATTAGAGAGATATTTAAGTAGTTGGATCTGTACACATGTTTCTAAGATTTTTGATATGGAGAGAGTATATAGATAGGGTGATAGGGAGGTCATGGAAATTCCTATCTTTATGTAATGGAGTTAGAATAGATTTTTTCCCCAAATGGGGGACATAAAATTATGAGATGGAGTGATTTATAAGAGAGCTAACCGAATATGCAATCAAATTTGCTGCAAGTTCTAAATACTTGGGGGAGGGGGGTTAGATTATCAGGGAAAGAGAGCAGGGTTTTAGTTTGGTTAGACGTTTGAGTATAAGAGAGGTGGGTAATGGTTGAATAGTAAAGGAAGGAGCTGTGTGAGTACTGCTAGAAGTATCTGAGGAAGGGAGGCTGTTGTTACCAAGCATAGAACTAGTTGTGTCTTGGAAGTTTAAGTTTATGTTTGTTGATGAGTCTTTGATTAGCTTTTGAATGGTAGTGATGAAATGAATGTTGAAGTCACAGGCAATTTGTTGTGGATTCTTATTATGTGAGGGGGTTGGATTTTGTAAGGTGCCAGGATTAAGTAGAATGGAGACAGATTTCCAGAACTCTTCTGGGTTGTTGTTTAAGGTGGATATCTTGGGGAAAAGTTGTTTTTTATCTTGTATGACTATTTTTTTGGCTTTATTATGAAGTTGTTTGTAGTTAAGCTCATTTTGTTGTTTTATTTTTTTTTTTGCCATTGTTTCCACGCTCAGTCTCTATGAAGGAGATTTTGTTTGGTCTGTTTTGTTAGCCAAGGTGCATGGTTAAGTTTTGTTTGTTTGGTTTGTAAAGGGGTTAGGCTATTAAAAGTTCCTGAAATAATTTGTTAAAGTAGTTAAAACATCATCTAATGGAAAAGTTTTTAGTGGAACACAATTTTGTGCTTTCAAAATGCTTATGAATGTATTCTGGTCAAAGTCTGTGACATTCCTAGATGTTTTGTAGGAGTGTTTGACTATTTGGGTATGAGTTCTATGGGTATATGCTGGGAGGTGGTCACTTAGTATGTTAGGTAGGGTGCCTGAGTTTGAGTAATTGTGAGGGTTGGATACTAGTATCCAATCTAAGGTAGACTCTGAAAGTATGGATAGACTGTGGGTAGGAGTTACAATGAGCTGTGTGAAGCTATGCAGTTTAATACTATTGACTGGAGAGTTGGAAGTTAGGTTTTGTCAATTAATGTTGATGTCTACATGGATAATGGTCTCTTGTGAGATATTGTGGTTGATTCAAGTTATGAAATCCTCAGGAATGGGGATAGTGTGGCCAGGGGAAATGTAAAGTATGGCAAGACTTAGATGTTTATTATTGTTAATATGAAGGGATGTAAATAAAAAATCAATGTTACCAAAGGAAGGGACTGGTGTGGGGTAGGTTCTAATACTTAGGGAGTTTTGATAAATTAGTCCTATGGCCCCAACCTTTTTGTGAAGTCTATCAGAGTGAAAGATGTTATACCCTGGTGGAAAAATTTCAGTGTCAGCAATGTGTGGTTTTAGCCATGTCTCAGTTACTGCTACAATATATGGGGTCCCGGGTCTCTGTAGATAACCAGGCATGAAACTCAGTAATTATTTTACAAATACTGCATGTGTGTATTGTTATTAGATGAAGATGTTGATTTTTTGGAGCTATGCTGGGTGTAGGAGGGTTATTTGGACCAGGGTTGGGATGAACATCTCCAGATAGTGTTAAGGTGAGAAGAAGTTGAATAACAAAATATATGGCTGGTGGATTTTTTGAAAGGGGTCTAGAGAAGTGTAAAAGAAATAATTTCAGTTTGTTGGTGGGGTAGTTTTATTTTGGCTGTATTTTGGATACAGCATACAAATAAAGAGGGTGAGATATTTGAGTAACTGTTATACAATTGTAAGGTTTGGGTGTAGGATGTTATTGGTGATTTATGTAAGGTGGTATGTATGGAGATAGTTTGGATTAGCAGGACTAGAAAAGCAGTATGGATGAAAAAAAAGTAAGAATATTAGGTTGTGGATAGTATTGGTAGATGAAGTCATCGTGAAACAGTTAGTGGGGTTAGCTAGGTAGTAGTTGAGAGAAGGGGTGGGGTCCTAGGATAATTAATTGTTTTCTTTGATTTCATTGGAGTGGGAATAATGGGAGGGGTCAGAGGAAGCCTAAATGTAATGAAAGAGGGGGTGGGTGGGAATGGGAGTAGGGTAAGGGAGCGGAGTGGGCCCGCAGCCGAGGATAAATGGAGCGGGATGTGCCGGCCTTCAGAATGTCATAAAAACAAAATGAAAGTTAAAGAAGTTATCTCCAAATAGTAGAATTTATTACAGGTATGAAGACCTGCTTATAGAACATACAAAGCCTGTGACTATTGAATTTAGGCAAATATTAGGCAAATACTAGTCTGTAACTCTTGAATGTAGGCAAATGCTAGGTACATATAATGGGTGTTTTAGTTAGGGTTAGATTAGAGGAAAGAAATAATGAAATGCAGGGGGAGAGGACAGAGAGAAATAAGACTGGGGTTTACAATGTACTGACGTGGTTCAGTGGAACAGGACCAATTGCAGGGCTTGAGACAAGCAGAAGCTGCTCACAGATTTAATATTGTACTGCCAAAGAACAATGAGTGATAGGTAGAACATAGAAAAAAGAGAATGGGTGTATAGAGGTTTCTTTGCGGCATGCTTCCAGGGAGAGATGGTCAATACATTACATAGAAAAAAGCAATGAGCAGGACATACAATGTTGTAATTTTTTGAGTTGGAGAGGGTTGCCCGAACAGTAGCTAGAAAGCCCAGTTGCTTTAAATATAATTCTTACAGCAGGTTGCAAGACTTATGGCAGGATAGTAATTTTGTGGTCCTCTATTTGGCAGGGCATACCAAAAGAATGGGACACAATTTAAATATTAACAAATAAATATTTATTTTTTTTATTTATTTATTTATCATTTGTTGACCGGGAATGTCCGACTAGGTTCCACAGAGCCTGTTTTCAGCGGAGGCCCGGGGAGAAATGCTCCAGATGCATGTCTTTGGAATGTGGGAGGAAACCGGAGTACCCGGAGGAAACCCACGCGAACACAGGGAGAACATGCAAACTCCACACAGAAGGCACCCCAGCCGAGAATCGAACCGGAGAACCTCTTGCTGTGAGGTGACAACGTTAACCACTGCACCACTGTGCCGCCCCACATATCAAATAACAGTAATAATATAATTAACTAAGTAGCAAATAACAGCACTTATAACAGTCTTAGAGGGAGTACAAATAGAATCCATTGGTGTTTCCTTTAAATGCTAGCTGCAAACATAGTTCCCATCACAGCCACATAGCCAAATAGTACTCTTCATATGACACTACAAGACTTTCTAAATTGCCTTATCTTTAAATGCTAGCATCAGAAAAAAATATATGCAACCTAATGCTAGAGGTAATTGCAGTAGGCAGTAACTTTGGTTTTAGGTATACCCCTTGAGAGGTGTTTCAGCACTAAACCAGTACAATAATGTCCTCAAGATAGTTGTTTAAACAGATTAAACAGCTATAAAATAAAGCCACTTAAACAATGTTAAAATACAAAATCCAGCTGTCATTCTCCAGTTCTACAAATGTTGAACATATAGGATAAAGCGTTTAAAGGAGACATTAACTTACGAACATCCTCTAATAGACATAAATACAACTAACACTGCTTCTTTAGTTGATAAATCCATAAAATATCAAGTGTTTTGTATTAATCTTTGGAATAAATACTTAAAACACTTACATTGGGAGCATGCTGCTAACACTCCGTTTGTTGAAAAAGTACAGATTTAAAGATGGCACCAATAGGAGGGGAGACAATAAGTAAACTCAGGTCAGAAACCAGTTAGAGGGAGAATATTAAAGAGCGAGAGGGGGCTGAAGTGATCAAAATGGTTGAGGCAGGTTGCGCTGGCCTTCAGAATGTCGTAAAAACAAAAAGAAAGCTAAAAAAACTATCTTCAAATAGTAGGTTTTATTATAGGTATGAAGATCTGCTTATAGAACATACAAATTCTGTGACTATTGAATTTAGGCAAATATTAGGCAAATACTAGTCTGTAATTCTTGAATGTAGGCAAATGATAGGTATATATAATGGATGTTTTTAGTTATGGTTAGATTAGAGGAAAGAAATAATGAAATGCAGGGGAACAGGACAGAGAGAAATAAAATTGGGGCTAACAGTATACTGAAATGGTTCAGTGGAACAGGACCAATTGCAGGGCTTGAGGCAAACAAAAGCTGCACACAGATTTAGTATTGTACCACCAAAGAACAAAGAGTAATAGGTAGAACATAGGAAAAAGAAAAAGGGTGTACAGAGGTTTTTTTGCAGTGTGCTTCAAGGAAGAGATGGTCAATACATTACACAGAAAAAACTTAATGACATATAATGTTGTAATTCATTGAGTTGGAGAGGGTTTCCCGAGCAGTGGCTTGAAAGCCCAGTCTCTTTAAATGTAATTCTTACAGCAGGTTGCAAGACTTAGGGCAAGCTAGTGATTTTGTGGTCCTCTATGTGGCAGGGCATAAATGGGAGCATGCTGCTAATAAAAACACTCAGTTCATTGAAAAAGTACAGATACAATTAGCAGGAATTGTGGGGATTTCAGCCTGCACATGGGAGGTGCATGTGGGCTTGCCCCCTGCAAAAAGCACTATTTTTTTAAGTCCATATGTTCCAAGGAGTAACCTGGCACATGCGTAGAAGCCTGTCTACCATTACATTTCAACTTTTTTTGTGTCAACTTTATCCACATCAGCATTTGGATTACATGAATGCCCCTAGATCCACATATATATACCTGTTATGCCAAGTAAGTTTTATTTGTCACGGCAAGTAATTTGTCATTGTAACAAAAGTGTTATTGAATCATTAGCCATTTTTTTTTAAAACTGAGCTGTGGCAATGACAGAAGCCAGGAAGTGTTTTTACAAAAGTAGGCAAATGACTGGATAAAACATCAGATCGAAATAAAAGAGGGCAAATTCTTATAAATATTCAAGCAGTTGCTTCTTAGACACATGGTATTGACATGCAAGACAAATGGCAATGTAGTGCTTAGAATAGAACAAAACAAAACTGATGAGCTACTGGCATATGTTCAATATGAATTTTGTGCTGCATTATTCTGTGTATAGCTGAGTGTGGGGCTTATGAAATGCACAACGTTAAGAACTGGTTTTGATGTACTAATAAATGCAGTAACATTTTCTACAGAGATTCATTAGCTATAAAGTTGAACACACTTTGGTCCAAATGTACTCTGTCAGCAGTGATCAGGAAATGTCTTCATACACCAAGGAATAAATAAGAGCAAGGTTATATTTTCTTTTTACCCTGCTGTCTGTGTGTTTCACATCCTTAGATGCCTGTTTGTCAGTGTGCAGTGAAGGAACAGAGTGAACTTTTCTACACATACATAGCAGCTGACATGGTAAAGTACAGGAAGTGTGATAATAATAAAAGGACTGTACACAATAAACACAAAACAGTATTTTTTGTAATAATTGGACAAATCATTGAAAATGTTGTAGCTATTAACCATATGATGTCATAGATGGCACAAAAATGCTTCTTCCAGTGCAGTCCTTAACATTTCAAATTTTCTGCAGACACAGCTTTAGGATTGCTCATGCTCTGAGCTGTTGAATGCGATAACAAAACATTGTGTTACTTACTTCCTACAGTTTTTTTTATTAAAGAGATAGATGTTATAATAAAGCTACAGTTACAACTAAAAGAAGACAATTGACAAAAAAGGACATTACAGCAGTATAGATAACTTGTCATCTCCTGTATAAAATATAAAAAATGAAAATCATTTTTATCAAATCTAAAAATCAGTTATTTTTGCAGGGTGTAAGCTTCTCCTGAACAATTTGTGGAAACACCCTGCACCCCAAAAATGATGTGCATACCAACTCAATGACTGAATATCAGTGACGAACTTTACTTCAGACAAACAACACTCATTGAAAGAACCTTTGCGGACCCTCCAGCTAGATTTCCATATATACATACAGATCTATGTCAGTTGATCGAGTTTTCAGAAACTCAAAACTTATATGATCAAAATGATATGATCAAATTTCTGAAAACTCAAAATCTATCTATTTTTTATGGTTTTGCAGTGAGGCAAGCCCCACTACACTACCCACACACCTTGCACTACATTGAGGAAAACAGTAAATTTCCTGATCCTCACTGTACTGTGATCTCCATTCAAAAGCTTTGGGTTTTCAGAAATTCGATCATATCATCTCAATGATATGAATTCTGAGATTCTGAAAACTCAGTCAACTGATAGGGATCCATCCTCCACACCCACACACACACATGTGCGTGTGCGCATACACACACACATACACACACACACACACACACGCACACACACACACACACACATATATATATATATATATATATATATATATATATATATATATATATATATATATATATATATGGGTCACCTTCATTTCACCTAAGGTTTATTTGCCCAACAGAAATTTCAGGCAGCCCAATTGCCTGACAGTTCATTTGCCCGATAGTTCATTTGCCTGAAAGCTCATTTCCCCGACAATTAGAAAAAGGCAAGTAAAGGCAAGTAAAGGTATATGTCCTTTTCCCCACTGTAGTGCGATCCTGGAGTTAGAATATATATAGTTTGGGGGGTGTGGGGGTGAAGCCCCCACCTACTTTGTTTTTTTATTGTCCAGTCTGTTTTTTTATTGTTCACTAAAACCAAAGTAGTTGGGGGGCTTTGCCCTCCACACCCACCCAACTATATATTCTAACTCCAGGATTGCACTACAGTGGGGAAAAGGACATATAACTTTTACTTGCCTTTTTCAAATTGTCAGGGAAATGTACCGTTGGGCAAATGAAGGTGACCCCATATGTGTGTATATATGTGTGTGTTTGTGTGTGTATATATATATATATATATATATATATATATATATATATATATATATATATATATATATATATATATATATATATATATATATATATATATATATATATATATATATATATATATATATATATATATTTTTTTTTGGTTTTACTTTATAATCTCAAAATGCTGAAATCTCAAATTTCAGCATTTCTAGACTATAAAGCCGAATTTCAAAATGTGGAAAATGCATAATTGCAAATTTGAATATCTCAAATTTGCGGTTATGGCTTTACGTTATGGTGATGTGCGGTGTTTAAGTTGGATGCAGTTTGACATGGTGCATGGATTTGCGTGGAGTGTAAGGTGTTTTTTAAGGGTTTTGGGGATGGTTTGAGGGTGTGTTAGATTGTTTTTAAGTTGCATGTGTGGGTTAGGGTAGGTAGGTTAACATACGAGTGTGCAATTGTTGGATGTGTTGGTGTTTGTGTATCTGCGATATGTGTGTGTGTGTGTGAGTGTGTGTGTGTGTGTGTGTGTGTGTGTGTGTGTGTGTGTGTGTGTGTGTGTGTGTGTGTGTGTGTGTGTGTGGAACTGGAATGCCTGGGTGTGAGTGTTCTGTCTGTTACTGTCTGTGTGATCTCAAAGTTAGTATATATAAGTAGGGGGGTGTTGGGGGAGCAGAGGTACTTGCCCCCCTGCTTTTATGTAGAGTAGGTATTTGCTTGTTTGGTGTTTTGTTTTTTTGTGTGTATTTGTTTTGTGGTGTGGGTGCTGTGGTTTGTGTGTGGTGTGGTGTATGCTGTGTGTGCGGGTTTATGGTTTTGGGTTTGTGAAGTTTTGTTTTTTTTCGAGATTTCAGCATTTCGAGATTATGAAGTGAAACTATATATATATATATATATATATATATATATATATATATATATATATATATATATATATATCTAGATCCATATATAGATCCATGTCATATTCATGAAAACATACATAACCAACGTTATGTGTTGTGTCGGCGATCTCGTCTTGGTGATCTGGTCATCGGTTAAGCGTATTGTCGTGGAACTGATATGCACTGCAAGTTCCAATGGGTGTAGCCTAAGTTTTTTGACAGAATTAAATTTTTATTTTATTCATCATATTTCAAAGAAATGTTCGTATCTTTTGACCACAGGTTTTGCAAAGGAAGTATAAATACACAAACTATTTTAATAATGGTAGTGTGCTTTAGATTCTAGGTCTTAAACTAGATTTATAAGTCACAGTAAACAAAGTTTTTAGGAAGCAGTAATGCCCAAGAGGGTGAATGTTACTGTGTACATAGTGCATGCCTAGGGTTGTTCTGAGGCATGTTGCTACAAGTAGAGGGACACTTCACCCCTGGATGATGTTGTTTACACAGTAGTAGACACCCTGGAAAGCATTACTGTGCTTAGAGAATGGGCTGTCTGTAAAATTGTTTTATTTTACTTACTTTTTTAATACTACAGTATTATTTTTTGTGTGTGTTTTTGATGAAAATAGTTCTATCTGTACAATGCTTAAATTTTGATGTATATGTAAATGCTGTTAGAGGAAGAAGTTTCCATCCAAAATATATGTTTGCTTACTCTCTCTCAAACACACACACACACACACACACACACACACACACACACACACACACACACACACACACACACACACAAAGCAGTGTACCTTATTACCAGCCATTAAAAGTTTCATAACTCCATATCTATCAACTATCTAAATTTTCACAGAATTTTAAGACTGTTACCTCATTTTTTTCAGACAGTTCTTCATAAAAATTGTAGTGTGTTAGCAAATAATTGAGGGTTAAACTTACTAAATAATGACATACATTTGAGTTTTAGAATTCATATCCTTAATAAAATTCATGCTAACACACTAGTCCTGTTATTCTAGCAACAATTTACATTTTTAAGAATGATATTTTAAATCTGTGTCTATTTCTGTGCATTTGTACCCTGATTATTTTGAGCCCAAATTTATTGAGCTAAGAGGGTGAGAAGTGAGTCAACCTCTTCATTAATTGCAGCCACTACTTGATCTTGATCTCTCTCACTTACTCTCACTTCAGCTTTTGTGCATGCAGGCATGTATACACTCTCACATGCAGAAAACATAAACACACACAAAAACATGCACACACTTCTACTTTTATTTTTACTTATGTATTTGTTTCAATTCTATCCTGAATAAACATCAAAAGTGCTGCTTAGCAAACATAAAAGAATGGCAATCATTACCATTTTTAATTGGGCGAGGAAACTAAATCTGTATTTTTTGTCTGTGAGTTGCTTAAACTGATAGAGCTGCTTTCTATTTTATCGGCTGTAATTTGTTTTCTGATTTAAGAAATCTGTTTGGCTTGGTGTTTTTGTTCTGTGTGGCAGATAGACACAAACTACTTAAGCTGCACAGTTCCATTTGTTAATTTGTTCCTTGAGTGATACTTACATACACAGAAAATTTCAGTGTCTTTATCTTTCCTAAGACTCAAGGCCTGCAAAAACTACAAGCAATATTGGTAACTCCTTGCTGGGTGAGGAAAGTAAATTTATAGTTTCTGTCTATGAGTTGCTTAAACTGATAGAGCTGCTTTCTGTTTTAGCTGCTCAATTTTGTTTTCTGTTTTAAGATATCTGGTTGGCCTGGGGTATTTGTTCCATGTGGCAGATAGACATGGTGCCTATGCTGCACATTTTGCATGTTTTTTTCCTTCCCATTGGTTAATTTGTTTCTTGAGTGATATTTAAAATACACAAACAATGTCTGTGTTCTTGCATTTTCTGATAAGATTCAATCAATGTTGGTGACTCCCTGCTGGTTATATTGTCTCCACCCTCTCATTGCTTGATTTGTTTTTTTTAATGGTGATTTTAAACTATGCACCTTTAATGTAAACTAAACTTTATAAGCTCCTCCCTTTCAATAAGGTTGTTTATATCTGGAATTACTTATTTGCCTTTTCTTGTGCTTATTTTGAAAAAAGTGCATTTTGCCTAAGATTTACTTGCTCTGAATTCATTAGCTAGCTAGTTGTTGGATAAAGTAGTATGTTTTACCCGCCAGCAACTCTTTTCTGTGTTTTTACATCAAGAGGACAGTGGATTTTCCATCTAGTGGAAGTGGATGGTAGCCTGGTCTGTATATGTTGGTGAAACACACTAGAGATTCCTGCATGTAGTTGTTTTATTGGTTGGAGGGCTTATTAATCAGCTTACCTTGTTTTAAATTCCTTTATAAATTCTATACAATTGAGTGGCTCTTGGCTTATTTCTATAAAACGTACTATTTTTATTGAATAACCACACTTTTACAAGTGTTTTAAAGTACACCACTGTTATCTTGAATTACTTATTGCCTTTTCTTAAACTGATGTTTGTTTGTGGCTGCATTTCACTATGTTTATTCTTTTACTGCGCTTTTACATTAGGAGGACTGTGTTTATTCATCTGGTGGTAGTAGGAGTTTACCTGGTCTATCTTAGCTGGGAAGCACAAATGGCTCTAAATGTAGTTGTTTTATTGGCCAGAAGGCTCACTAGATGGGTTCATATCACATTGTCGAACTTTCAAAAGTCTGACTACCATATGGTCAAACCCATATATTCAAACTTTCAAAAGTTTGAAAATGTCAAAAAAAAAAAAAAAAACAGAAAAAACCTGATGGTTGTAAGCAGGGGGGGCAAGCCACCCTGCACCCCCACTCTTTAAATATACCAACTCCGAGATCACACTACAGTGCAGTAAAGGGAAATCTTCCCTTTCCGGACTGAACAGAAATCCCCATTGAAACGTTCGAACTTCTGAAATTTTGAACATATGGGTTCAACAATATGGCGTTCAAACTTGTTGCGGTTCAATAACATAATATGTATCCCAGTAGATAGTTTTCTTTATTTCCAGTGCTGCTATAAATTCAGCATATTTGCTCTGAGCTGGTTACTGCATCAGTGCCCTGTACTGATGCAAACATCTGGAAACATTGCTTATTTTCATTATAGTGTGAAAGTTTACTGTGCTATTTATTGTTTTTGCACTTCTTCAAAGTTTTAAAGTTGCTTTTACAATCTGCTGTAAGGGCTACTGTTCGACACTGAAATGGACTGTATATAGTGTTTCTTAGTAGTAGACATCTGTTTGTGGTTCCTTAACACTTGGGCTCCAAACCAGTCATTTTAAATTAAGCGAGACAAAGTCTGCACTCTTGTGGCAGGTAAGGGGTGAGTTAACCTATCTGAGTTTGGAATTGCTGGTGGAAAGCTCATTGCATGCTTGCCTGACTTGCCTTAGGGCATAGTTAGTGTAAAAATTGTTTTTTTTTCTGATTATATATAAGCCTCACATTTGCAAAAAACTGCTTTTCATGCAGTAGTGATTACTGGCACCTTGTATACATGCAATCACCATAAGATGAAATTTCCCATAAAAAACACCTCTGAATTTTACTTCAGTCCTGCGTTACTCATGGGGTAATGAGTTTGCTCGGTGAGTAGCATTTACATATTTAGTTAGGACTGTTTAGGTCTACCTAGCCTTATTTTAGCATGCTGGGATATTGATGCTCAGACAGCATCTGCTTTGGTGCTACACATTAGGACCTGCAACAATGGATGGGAACTTTCCTGCTATCTCTGCATCCAGCTTGGTGGACATAGGCATCCTGAGGCAATGTACCAATTGCCTTATGCACACTGACAACCACTTAAGTCTTGATCAGACAAACATAGTAAGTGAGAGATGTAGTTACCCATTGACATGGGAAGCTAGACTCTCATATATAGATACAAAAAGCAACAGATAGGTTGTTAGCAACTCACACACATCACTTACTCTACCCACAAAGTACCACACACATCGATCCACATATGCAGAGGTGCTCAGAAGTATCTTACCCAAACCTCAAAGGCCTCTCAGGTGCAGTCATCATAAACTTTGTATGCACATAAATAAGACAATTTACATCACAACACATAAAGCTACATCTCAATGTGTTTCAACTACCAAGCCCATAAGGCAAAACACTCCATAATCCAATATTCTAGTCACAGGAGACTCCATTGTGAGAGGCACTGATGCCCTCTTACCAGGCTGGATGAGGAAAAGGTCACAGTTAGTTGCCTATCAGGGACCAGGATTCACATGATCATGCAGTCACTCAGGTCACTTACCCCTAAGCACTAATATGACTCAGTTATAGTCCATGTGGGTGTGAATGACCTGAGGCATACCTCATTGGACTATATGAAGAGAGACATGATTGAACTCTCAGAATGTTTGTCACAGGCAAGTATGAGTCTAGGATTAAGCAACATTCTATGGTCTCCAAAGATGATGCCACAATACCAGCAGAAAATAATCAGCTTAAACAATTGGCTTGGCTACTGCTGTCATTACAAATGGGTACAATACTTGTCAGCTTGGGAAGACATGGCTGACAGGTCATGCTGCTTTTCCAGGGATGGTCTTCACCTGTCGCCTCTAGGCTTTTGGATATTGGCAAAAACATTATCCACCCCATAGTGCCTTTTTTAGGTATTGCCAAACAGACAAACCTTCCAACATCACAAAAGATACTCAGAGCAAGCTAAAAGTGTTACTACTCAATGCTAGGTGTCTCAACAATAAACTGCACTCTCTGGACAATCTCCTCACCCTGGGGAATGCTGACATCTGTGCAGTTACTGAAATATGGTTCAAAGCTATGGAAAACACTCCAGCAGTGTATGGCTATAACCAACCACTGAACATGAAAGAGCAAAAGGTGGACATGTATCTATCTACATAAAGGATACACACACCTCAAAGCTGGTTAAACAATATGACATGCTCAAGCTACTCCATGTCCAACTAGCCATGGGAAATATCAATTACTATATTCTTGCTAGCTATAGGTCCCCTACCATGAAACAGGAAACCCATACATCATACAAGAAGTTACTAGAACCACTCACCATCCAGCCCAATGCCATACTCTTGGGTGATTTTAAGTCCTCCTACATTAATTGAGGGACATACACATCCACTAACATACAAGCTCAAAGATTGTTTGACTTTGTAAATTCAAATGTCCTGGAGCAGCTATTCTGCACTTCCACTAGGGGAACAAATAACTGGTGCACACAAATATGGGAGAGTGCCCCCCCCCCCCAGTAAGATCACAAAGTGGTCTCCCTTGAAATAAAGCTAAAACTAATCCCCTCACATAACCCCACAAACTTTAAGAACTTCTCTAAGGTAAATTACCCACTATTAAGGGGCAGCATAGCTAGTTTCCAAGCTCTCTCAAATCCAGAAAACACAGAAACCTATGCAGAGGTGTACACAAAAGCCATGTATGACCATATAAACAACTGCATAGAACTGGCAGTATGAGACTGAAATAAACCCAGGTCAATCTACTAAAACAAGTTACCCTGGTGTACCCCCTGGTATTAATAGGCTGTACAATAAAAGAAAGAAAATATTGTCAAGAATTAAAAGGGAATGTGAACAACAGAACAGAAGGTCCCTCGTTAGCCTAAACAAGTAAATCAAGGAACTCGTCAAGTCTCTGCAAGCTGACTTTGACATAAAAATAACCTCCAAAGCTAAAGATAACCATTAGACATTTTTCAGTTATGTCCACAATCTTAAGAGCAACACCCAACAATGTGCAGAATTAGCTGTAAATGGCATCTCCTACACTCAGCCAGAAGATATAGCAAATCTGATGGCTGACACATTCAGCTCAGATTTTACCTCCCCATCATCCCCAGTACTCCACCAAGAAATACCTTCCACCATCACACTGCCAATTTTTATCAAAGAACAGGCTGCCACTACTGTGCTCTCTAAAGCTAAAAAACTCAGCTTCAGTGGGGTCTAATGATGTACTCGGTTGCCTCTTAAACAGTTTAAATCAGGACTTATCAGGACCATTACGATCTCTATTTAGCCTCTGCTTGTCGACTGTCTTTTTCTGGATAGATTGGAGGATAGCAACAGACATCTTTCTGCATAAAGGGGGATCATCTTCTGACCCAGGAAATTACAGACTCAGAAATTTGACCAGTATTATATGTAAGGCCATGAAAAGAATAATCATGGACCTGAAAAATAATGGGATAGGAAACCTCCAAACACTGGGCCCGACCCAATTTGGCTTTGTCAAGTGGAGGTCATGCTTACTGAAGCTGATGGATTTCTTTGAGAAAGTGACAAAGGCCATGGATGAGGACAAAAATGGCTCATACCACCTACCTTGACCTGGTCAAGGCATTTGACACAATTCCCCACTCAGGTATTATAAATAAATTCACAAAACTGGACATAAATCCCTACATTACCAGATAGATAGCCATTTGCCTCACGGACTGGAGACATGCGATTAAAGTGGGTAAATCCTGATACTGATCCAGCAAGAGGCAAATTGCTAGTAGTGTGCCTCAAGGCTCAGTGCTGAGATGACTCCCATTTGGAATATACTTCTTTGGTTAATTTGGAAGGCTTCTGGATGAAAAAGTTTGCTGACAACTGCAAGCTGGGGGCAATCATTGAATCCCCAGTGATGTATATATCCTGCAGGAGGATCTAGATAAGACAAATGTTTTGTGCCAGAACCATGGCCTAAAACGAAATACAAATAAATGCATTATCACACACTTTGGTAAGTCAAATATCCCTACAAATTACAACATCAATAGCACACCCCTAGGAGTAGTCTCAGAAGTGAGTCTTTGTCAAGTAGAGCCACTGGATTGATGCCCGGAGTAAATATTCTATTTCCCATCCACTCATCAAGATTTCTCTTGAAGAGGGCCATTGAGGTGCTCTGTTTGACATGTATGGGTAGTCTATTCCATAGCATGGGCAGTCTCTGGGTTATGAACCTGTCCCTCCAGCATGTTCTGTTGATTGTGGTAATGAGGTTGAGGTCTCTCAAGCATGTGATATGGGAGATTGGGATTTCTTTAGATGTAGCATTTCTAACAGAGCTGGGTCAGACATGGCTTTGTAAGTCAAGCAGAGATCGCCTCTAAGTGGGCGAAAAGAGACAGAGAATAGTTGGAGTTTTCTGAATCTGTCCATATAGGACAAGTGTTAAGGTCCAGGATCCTCTTTGTGGAGTACTTTTATGGCCTCTCCAGTTGTTGCAGGTGTCTAGTGAGGTACATGCCAAATGGGGCATTGTACTTGATGATTGGCCTAATGAGGGAAGAGTAGAGGGAGACAATGACCTCTTTATTCCTGGATGCAAAACTCTTAGTAATGAGATGTGCCACATAGAAACATAGAAAGACTTTCTGACCATAGTGGCAATTTGGTGGTCAAAAGAGAGGTTGCTGTCTACCTGTGTTCCCAGATCTCTTATAATGCCTTCTGTGTTCAGTGGACTACCATCAATGTGGTAATTCATGGGAACTGTCTTTTCCCAAAGGGAATGATGACACATTTTTTGGCATCAGGCTTAAGGCCATGGTTCTGACACTAGTCGTTGATCTCAGTGAGGCCTTTCTGTAGGATGTCAACATCACTTGGGGAGTTAATAATAGCTCCCAACTTGCAATCATCAGCAAACTTTGTCAGCCAGCATCCCTTCTTGTTGGCCTGGACTTCAGAGAAGTAGATACCAAACAGGAGAGGACCCAGGACCGAACCTTGTGGAACTCCACTCATGGCTGGTCGGCAGTCTGACTTAGAGTCAGTTACTTTCTCACTGTGGGTTCTATCTGTGAGCCAGTTTGCAACCCATCTAGTGATATAGAGGTTGATGCCTAACTTAGTGAGTTTTTCTATGCCTCCTGAGTGTGGAATGGTATCAAAGCCCTTGGCCAGATCAAGGTAGGCTGTATAAACCACCTTGCGTTCATCCAGAGCTCTGGTGACTGACTCAAAGAAGTCGACCAAGTTGAGCAGGCATGATCTACCCTTCTCAATACCAAACTGTGTGGGATCCAGAGTTTGGAGATTCCTTATATCCATTTTTATTAGGTCCATAATGATGCATTCCATAGCTTTGCATATCAGACTCATCAGGCTAATGGGGCAATAGTTCCCAGAGTCTGTAGTCGCTCCTCCTTTGTGGAGAGGGAAGACTGTAGCAGTGTGCAATTCAGTAGGGACAAAGCCTGAGGTGAGGCTGTGATTGAACAAGGCACACAGGTGAAGTGCCAGTTCACTCTGTAGTTCATGTAGAACACAGCCAGGGATATTATCAGGTCCCACAGAAGCTGTATTCTTGGCCTTGGACAGTGCTGTTTTAAACTGTGCAGTAGTAATACTGGGTGCCTGGCAATCTAGTGGGTATTGTGATTGGTCCTTTGGGGGGAAAGGGGTAAAGTTGGCATTGAATCTGTCAGCCAGTATATTGGCAATATCTGTTGGCTTGGTATAGGCGGTACCATTGTGCAGTAGGTCAGAGCAAATCTGGATATTGCCATGGAGATTCTTTACATAACTATAGAAGGCCTTGTGGTTGTCTTTACTATTTGTGGCAATTTTGTTTTTATAGCTACCTTTAGAGGATTTGATGAGGGATCTCAACTTTTTGTTGAGGCTGATAAGGGAGTTTTTCCAGTCTTGGGACCTCATCTTATTCTGCATCAGTTTCCTTCTTCTGTTGTAGAGTTTATTTATGGCAGGGGACCACCAGATTGGCTTCCTTTTTTTGGAGGAGAGTGTCTTTGTTCTTTAGGATATGGCAAGATCCATGCATTTGTGTACTTGTTCATACAATGCATTGGTGTATGATTCATCATGCAAATATTTTCCATTTCCATGGGTAGCATGAAGTTAGTCACCTCTGTTTTTAGGAGCCCAAAGTTAGCTTTGGAGAAGTTTTTCATGTTGGTTACCTTTGTGGGGGGTGGGGGTTCGTGGGAAGGATGTGGATTTCCAAGGTGATTAGTCTGTGGTCGGATCTAACAAGGGAGGAGTTGACTATTGGTGTAGAGCAACTGTCACCCATGTTAGTAATGACCAGGTCAAGGATGTTGCTACCTCTAGTGGGGGTAAGAACGAGCTGGTCCAAGGCATTGAAATTAATGAATTCCAGAAATCGTTGGGCAAGTGTACTGGTACATGAGTAGTTTTCCCAGTTAATGGAGAGATAGTTGATGTCGCCCAGTATGATTGTATTAGGTTGGATGCTAATATTCTCCAGGGTGCTTAGGAATGTGGAGTGTGAGTCTTGGGACATGGTTGGGGGCCTTTAGCAGGCTAAGACCCAAATCTCTGTCATACCCAGTGTTAGCTACACCTGAAGTATCTCTGATGTGTTATGTTGGTCTACCAGTCTGGAGGTGTGCACTTCCTTTATAAATATGTAAACACCACTACCTTTGGAGCTTCAGTCCAAGTTCTGGGGCCAAAAGGTGTGGAATGCGTTATAGCCTGGTAGTGCAGGGGTGCTTTCTGCTGCCTTGAACCAGGTCTCTGTTACAGCACAAATGTTGATGTTCTCCATTTTAAGGAGTGCTTTGAGTGAGTGCATTTTGAGATTTAGACTTCTAGCATTGAGCAGCATGACCCTCAGATTGCATTTGTTTGTAGCTGTTACAGTGGTAATTTGGTCTTTTTAACACTGCCTAAAAAATGGCACTATAAGGGTGGCAAGAGCCTTGGCCAGTATCAGTAAGCCTAGTGGTGACAGATGCAAGCCATCTCTGTCAAAGCATCTAGGTCTGCCAATCATGTCATCCTAGACTGACAGATACTGAATCCTCTTAGAATGACACCAGAAACTTAGCCAATTGTTGAAATCAATCTTTTTCTGCTTGTATTGTGGTATCATTCTGGGTGATGGTAGGATGCTGCTCAGAGCTAGGGTCATACTCCTGGGCTACATAATCCAAGAGCGCCTCCATGTCTCTTTTCAAGTAGTCCATGGAGGTACATCTCAGGTTATTCACACCCACATGTACAATACCAGAGTTATATTTGTACCTGTTGTTGAGGGACCTGAGTGCATGTGTTATGTGGTGGATCCTGACACCTGACAGGCAGCTGACTGCTACTTTCTCTTTATTCAGCCTAGTGAGTGGGACATCAGTGTGCCTCACTATCGAGTCGCATATGATTAGTGTGTTAGGCATGCTGTTTTGCCTTAGGGCTTTGGTTTATTGGCACACTGTTTAGGAGAGTTATGTGTCTTGTGATTAGTGTTGTGTTGTGGTGGTTGAGTGCATTTCTGCCTTGGAGGTCTCTGCTGTTTGGGTAGATTTTATTGAGAGCATCCATGAACGTGGATGTGTGGTCTGTGTTTTTATGTGAAGGCAGTGCTTGTGTGTGTTCTGGAGAGTGATGTGTTACATGTGGTGTGGTGGAAGTGCTGACCTTCTCCTCTTGACCAGCTATTACGGTCTTCGCTAGAGAGTGTGTGGCTTCCAGTTTTGATACATAAGTGCAGCTGTTGCAAACCTGAGTGTTGGGAGGTAAGAGGAGAGGGTCATTGGTGTACATGAGGCAGTTGCTACATTGCCTCAGGATGCCCAATTTCACCAGGTTAATAGGAGAAAGCACAGGGAGCTGACCTTTAGAAATGCCTGGAGGGCTGGGCATTAATAATAAGTACTGGAGCTGTTTCATTGTAGAACATTTAGTGCAGGTAGAGAGACTTCAGAGGTTTCTAATAAAGAAGATCAAGGACCTTCAGCATGTGCCTTACATAGACCAACTAAAATTCCTGTCACTATACTCTTTATCATATAGACTTCTTAGGTGAAACTTATGCCTGGCCTACAGAGCAACCCAAGACCCAAACCAAATGAACTTAGTGCATATCCATAAATCAAATGAGTCTAGGGCCACCTATTCCAGGGACTTAAATATGGCCTGCAACTTAAATAGGACATGCTGGAAGGACAGATTTGTATCCCACTGACTGTCATGTCTTTGGAACAGGTTACCAATTCATGTGAAACAGAGAATCTCTATGACACTGTTTAATAGGAACCTGGATGAGCGGATGGGGCATAATAACCTCTTACTGTAGATAGAGCCCACAACCCTCCTGGACATGGGCAGTCATCACTAAATGCAGTCTTGGGTATTGACTAGTACCTCTATGGTATTATATTGGGTTGAAACAGCTAGGCTTAAAATGAGCTCCAGGTTGATAGCATAGTAATCTCCTATGATCCTATTTGCATCTCAGTGTACTGCTGTGCAGGATATATTGCCTACGTTCATAGATTCATAGGTTCATAGATTACTACTAGGCTAATTGTCCTTGTGGGCCATTTTAAGATTTTCCAATTACCCCATGTGAGAATCAAACCCTGCACCCTGTGCTTATAAGGTAAATGCCTTAATCATTATGCCAACCACCTAACCTAAAAATGCTATGTTACCACCATGCATTTCACTGGCAAGTCTTGAACCCAGGACCCTAAGCATTGCAGTCAAAGCAACATACCACTATGTCAAATCAGCAGGTAATTTGTGTGCATTGGAGTGCTTACACTGAACAGTTGTATGCAGAGCTACAGTGTACTTAACTAGTGCCAAGAGTCACTCCACAATCTGGCACAACTCAACTGTAAGTGCCTGTGTATCTGTGCATGATGTATCATTGTGTGTTTGTATGTGGACTCTGCTATCATACAGTGGGATGATTAGAGCAGATATTTCCTGTGCAGCAGCTCTCCTGTAATTAGACATAGCATATGACATAATTAAAGTATGCAAGGTGCGTGTGTGTGTGTGTGTGTGTGTGTGTGTGTGTGTGTGTGTGTGTGTGTGTGCATGCATGTGTATACATGTGTGTTCACACACATGAGCATACACATTTATGCGTGTGTGTTTGTGTGTGGGTGTGCATGAGAGTGCACGTGTCTGTGGGCATGTATCTGTCCAAATGTGTGTATGTATATGTGAATGTGCACGTGTGTGCATGAGCATGTAGGTGTGTGTGTGTGTGTGTGTGTGTGTGTGTGTGTGTGTGTGTGTGTGTGTGTGTGTGTGTGTGTGTGTGTGGTTGTGTGGGGTGGGTGTGTGTGTGTGTGTGTGTGTGTGTGTGTGTGTGTGTGTGTGTGTGTGTGTGTGTGTGCATGAGACTGTATGTTGTTAGTTAGGTGCTTGTGTTAACTAACAGCACATATTGGTATGGCACTCAGCTGAAGAGATATCTGCCCAGCTGAGTGATGCAGGAATCATGCAAGAGCTGCTGCAGGCAATATGGCCGACGTGCGATCCAGGAATGAGCTCCTAGGACATGCACGAGCTCACCTGCACTATTCCTGCATGGATACAGCCCCTATATGCTAATTACCTCATTTTCTGATGAAAACCATGCAAATAAGATGAATTATTGATCCAGGAAGCAAGCAGGCATCCTTGCAGGAGTAGTGTAGACTGCAGAAATGTATTCACCCAGTAGCTGAATACATTTCTGCAAACTACAAAACAGATGCATGACAGCTCATAAAAAAGCATGTATTATAAGGCTTAGGCATGTCAATGGCCAAATATATAGCCATAGGCATTAAAAATAGTTTCAAAATTATAAAAAATAACTTTTTTTGTTTTGGCCAATTTTGGGCATTTAAAGCATAGGGCAGCAGTACGCAAATGGGATCGGCCCAGAAATAAGAAAAAAGCTGGAAATAAGCTTTTAAACCAAAATCATCATTTTGCCAAAATAGTCAATAGCATGCATAACACAACAAGACCATGGAACAGTGGTTGCTAAGGGGGAAGGCTGAGTGTTGGTTTTGTAACCATACATTAGCAGTCAGTTCTATGCAAATGAGGGGAATGATACTGAATCACAGATTTCCCCTCAGTGCTAGTTTGCACCCAACTGTGCAGGTGCAATAACACCATGGTCTAAGCCTAAGAGCTAGATGGCCTCATGAGGTGGAGTGTCATGACTGCTGTAAGCTTATTGGAGCACAGTGGCCTGTGTTTGCTGTTAGCTAAGCACAGCTAAGGAAGGGGTTGTGTCTGAAGCTGCCTAGCAGTATTTACATTGCCTAAATGGGTGTGTGCACCGCTCACCGGGTTTAAAAAAAAAACAGGAAATAGCAGCTCCATTCACATCTGAGCACTGGGTTTGTGCGGCGCACCTTGTGGCTTAAACAGGAAGGCAATGGGAAAGGAAAACAGCAGTAGGAAGGTAATCAAGGAGAACTAGCATAGCTGGCAGGTGAAATATATCAGAATCAGACAATTACACAGGCAGCAGGCTAGCCCAGTCCACCACACTACTATAAACTATACAAAGATCTTTCACTCTGGTTTTTCCCTCAAACTCTACACCACTGGTGTACATAAATGGGGAAATTTTACCTAACAAAACCAACAAAATGATAGGGGCTGCTGTGTCTCATAAATCAATATGTGGAAGAGGCTGAGGGTGGTAAGGATGAGAATGCTGATAACCAACCCACAGTGAGGAGAAGGAGAAGACTGTACAGACCCAGGCTAACATATCAGGGGCTACATGAGCTGGAGATAGTGGAGCGCTATAGGGTGGAGAGGGACCTCCTACAGCAAATTGTTGAGTTGTGCCAGCCATGCCTCACACACAGAACCAAAGAGGGGAACCCATCTCAGTGGATACCAAGGTATGTGTAGGCTTAAAAATACTAGCCACAGGTTCCTTCCAAAGACCAACTGGGGATATCATGGGGATCGCACAGGCATCAGCATCCAGGTACTCCACCAGTTCCTGGATGCCATGTCAGCACATGCCAGTGACCACATATATTTCCACAACACCCATGAGGCATTTACCAGCAATATGTGTCTCTTCCACCAAATACTAGAATACCCTGTGGTAGTGGCTGCTATAGACTGCACGCACATACACATCAAAGGACCACTCGGTGAGCAGGGTAGGGTCTACATAAACTGCAAGGGCTTCCCCTCCATCAATTGCCAGGTTGTGTGCAATGCCCAGGGCATTATAATGAATGTGTGTGCTGACAGCCCTGGAAGCTATCACGACTCCCACATCTGCCATATGACGCAGCTGTACCAGAGATTTGCCAGTTGGGACATCCCATATAGCCACCTAGTGGGGGATGCTGGTTATACACTGGAGCCATGGCTGATGACACCCATCAGAAATGCACACACACCTGAATAAAAACTCCATAATGAAGCACACGCATGAACCAGAATCATAACAGAGCATGTGTTTGAGATGCTTAAGTCATGGTTCTAGTGCCTGGACATATCTGGTGGAGCCTTGCAGTACTCTCCAGCTACATATACCCAAATTGTCATTCTATGTGCCATATTACACAATATGATCCTGTGGAAACAGCTGCAGCAGGAACAGCATGGGGCAGGGCCACACAGCCCCCCATCATTGCCAAGGCCAGCACTGGCCCAGAGTGACTCGGAGAAGGAACAACCTGAGCCTGCCCCCGTAGGCAGAAGGTGGCATGCCCAGTATGCTCAGGCTTTGGCAAAGAGGCAACCCATAGCACATACACTGACACAGTAGGAATCCCAGGAAATGACACCTCTCTCTGAGTCACACATACATTAAAAGGGATGCCAAACATGACACTACCTGTACTTTACCATGTATAGGGAGTGTACTATGTGAATCTGACATAGTCAGCCCTCCAGCACCATCCTCAATACTGGCACAGCCACAAGGTAAGTCACTCTCCCTATCAATTGTTGAATGGAGTAGTATGTTCTGCTACTTGTAACTATGGTATGGATGTGAGCATGCAAGGGAATCGGGTGTTTGAATGGGATGGCAGCAGATAGTAGACACCAATATGGGCACCATAAAATCCATAACAAATACTGGTGTCAACATAGTAGGCAGTACTAGACAAGGTGACAAATCTCACTGCAGGACATGTGGTGGGCCAAATGTGTGTCCATAGGACACACACATTTATGTCAGTGAGGCTCACATACCCAACAACAGTCTCAACCAGCAGGACAGGTGTAGATGACGACAAAGAAAGGCTGTGCTAAGGCCTCCAATTGATGGCAACAGAGAACAGCCCCCATCCAGACCTACACAGACAGACTACAACAGGTCAGGAAGTTGGATGTTAGTTCTGAAGGGTAAGAAGTCTGAAACTGAAATGTAGGTCAATAAACCCTAAGATCTGTACTACACTGATATGCCTTTAGTCTGCATGGTAGGTCAGAATACAGAATGAAATGGAAGCCAACAGGGGACCTGAAATACCAGTACAGTCATAGCAAATGTTTACAGTTGTCATGTGCACCCATCCACAATCCTACATAGAAATGTAGTAACATGTACATGTGGGCATAATAACAGTGGAGTACAGATTATCTGAGCTGGCCAAATTAGAAGAATAGATTGTTGCACGTGTACAATATGCAGGGCTCTGTGTGTTAGGTCGTTGTGTGTTGTATATTGTGTGGAAGTGGTCAGCATGTAGGCATGGAGGGTTGTGTCCCAGTGGCCTATGGCCAGTACTGTTGATGAAAGGGCCATATTCTGACAACTGCAGTGCCAAACACATTGCATCCCAGTAAAACACAATCCAGCAGTAATCTATAATAGTTATTCGGATGTAATATCTGTCACCATCGGAAAGATGGACACGCCATGAATGTGGGCCCAGATATACACACAGTACACAGGTGGAAGTACCCTAGACAGGTTATATAAAATGTAACTGTCAAATGCACACACCTTTGGAATTGTACATACACGTTAGCAGCACATTAGTTGTCTGTGTAGTATAGAATACTGATGTAATCTGGCCAAACACTGGCAGACCACAAAAGACACAGTTATGAAGTCCTGAGAAACTGCTGATGTCCCTGTACAAGCCAGCATAAGGAGAATGTCCCAAGTATATCTGTGAGTCAGCTGCAAGAAGCTTCCATAGCACACATGCACTCAGCTCACCATGTCATGGATTCCCAAATAACGACATAACACAGTCCACAGAACACAAATGCAAGGCCATGTTGACAAATCTCAGTAGCATAACCACCATGTCCTACTGCATGAACTGTGGACCAACCCCTAAATACCACTGGGATGAAAGGATAACTATAGGAATACTTATCAGATATTGCTCGCATAATGTTAGGAAGAGGATAGAATAAGAGAGGAGGGTGTAGAAGCATGGATGCCATGGAGTGTGTGAAGTCTGAAACACTGATGTGTGCCCATACTATCCCTCCCTGAAAACCCAGTAATGGGTGGCTACAAACCTGCTCGTAAACCACAACGTGAAGGGGAACTGACCAGATATATGAGCCCTGCCTCTGGTTAACTTGTGTGGATCTGTATAGCTGAGAGGTATGGCCACAGCAGGATATGGCCATTCTGTCTCATTGATAGATGTACAAGCAGGGTATCCTCAGCCACCACAGTACCAATGTGCTGGACCATTTACACAGACCCATCAGCAAGTGTCTGCAGCTCCCCCTCCAGATTGGCATGAGTGTGCAATATTATGTAGGCTGCAGACCACTATACTGGACACAGCTTCATTCATCTTGTATTCCCCAGGAAATTACTGTGAGCAAATAAGTATATTTGTCAGTAGTTGATGACATAATACATCACAGTGTAAAGCAGCACATATGTCTGAATATCTCTGCTAACACCAAAACCATGTAGCACAAGCAGCCCAGACACAATTAGTTACAGTATCCCACTATCCTTTGCCCATTGTGACTCCATATTGTCAACCCATCTACACATATCTTGCAGAAACAGGTTGCTAAATGTAGGTGTAGAACACAAATGCCTGCACTGGAGTACAACCTACCTGTAATGAATTCACACTTTCAATACAAAAGGTTATACTAGGCATGCTCCCACACTTAGAGAAATGAAGCCCATGTTGAAGCCCATGTCTGACAACAACAGTGGACTATACATATCTGACAGTCACAGATTTCTGTGCACACACACCACATTGCACACCATTCATGCTTTGCACACACATCGAATAGGAATACACACATATATCTAAGGACAACACAAGATAATAGGTCAAACATACACAGAGATGTGGGAAAGAGAGAGACAGTGACAAAGAGGCTCCCATCATGAGGCCTGTCCCACTCACCACACATCCAATTGGCCAATATCACATGCTGTGCCGATGACTATCACTGTAGACATTTGCTTCTGGTAGCCCTCAGCACTATAGTATCTGTGGTGCTTGTGATAACTGTGTAACATGACAGTATAAGTCATTATTCATGTCAAATGTAAAGTTTTGTGTGACTGAGTGTTGTGTGTGTCTTTCCAGAGGAATGGTTTATGGCCCATTCACAGACACTGCACTCCTCATTGTCCTAATTTTGCTAGCCTGCTGATGTCAGTCGACTTGAAATACCTCCTTGGACAACATTCAGCCCTCTAAGCTCTGTGCCACATGCAATAACTGTGTAATGCTATAGTGTGATTTATTAGTTAGGTAGGAGTTCTAATCCCAGACATGGCAGCTGTGAAACGCTGTGCATGTGTCTAGAGAGTAATGCCTTTTGAGGCCATTCACAGTCACTACACCTCCCATTGCCCTACCTTAGCAAGCCTGCTGATGTCAGTCACCTTGAAATACCTCCTTGGACAAAATTCAACCCTGTAAGCTCCATGGTGCATGCAATAACTGCATAATGCTATAGTGTGATGTACTAGTTAAGTAGGAGTTCTAGTTCCGGCCATGGCAACTGTGACACTTTGTGTGTACAGAGTAATGCTTTTGAGGCCATTTACAGTCACTACACCTCCCGTTACCCTACTTTAGCAACCCTGCCGATGTCATCTACTTTGAAATACACCTTTGGAGAAGGGCTAACCCCATAAGCTCCATGGTGTGTGCCATAAATGCAGAACAATATAGTATCAGTAACTGCACAGCTATAGGTTTGAATATCATCTGTGGCAAGTGTTTATATATGTGTGTACCTCAAAGATTTTGTCCACATTTACAGCCAGTACACATCTCAGAGTCTGACTTTAGCAGTCCTGCAGATATCATCCACCTTACAAGTATCTGTTGCAAAGCCTAAGCCTTGTCAGGTCAGTGGTGCAAGTGGTAAATGTGTAACATAATGGTCTGTAAAGCTTGTTAGGTAGAAGTTTGAACTTCACCCCTGGCAAATGTAAATGTGTGATTAGGATAAAATTATTTTTGGGATCTTTCACCCACTACATCACCCAATGCCAGTATTTACAAGGGCTGCTGATGTTCCTCACCTTAGAAGTACCTTAGGACAACATCCATCCAATCAGCTCTGTGGCACTTGCGATAAATGCGGTGCACTGTAGTAGCAATACATAGCCGGGTAGGGGTTTGCTTCTCAGTATGGGTGTGTGTGTGTGTGTCTGTCATCAGTATACTGTGTGGAGGTTGATGTGATTGTGTAATAACAGGATGCATTGTGGGGTGGGTTTTGCCAAGGTTTTATACTGAGGAACTACTATATGTCACAATGTCCACCTTACAAGGATAACAGATGTCAAACAGCAGAGAGGCTGGTGTAGACAATCCATAGCCCTACATGTGACATTATGGATCAGTGAACAATATAGGCAACCCTTTTATTACTCAGAGAGAACTCTCCACTCATGTCTCATACACAAACACACTTGGCTAGGCAACAACCACTATATTGGTAATTCCCTGCATATTGCCCACAGGTAGTGGCCATGTTGTGATTGCAGTGGATTACATGCCTGTTGACCACAACACTGCCACTGACATCAGAATGTACTGTGATGTGTAACATCTCCTGACTGTGTGTTATCCAGCAAGTAAAAGGACATAGCACCCTATTCCATCCTGCAATAGGCAAATAAATGCTTACAGTGGTCCTTTGCTATGTTCCCCACTGAATGCCTGCAACAACTGTAGAATCTGCAAATGTAACCCATAAAGTGAATACCATGCCTTATACACATGCCCTGTATGGAGAGATGCCACTAACTCCACTGAATACCTGTATTATGCTGTCAATGTAATTGCAGGCATGACCTCAGTTCCATAGCCAGGTCTCACCACATGAGGACAGGAATGGCACATCAGATGATAACAATCTGTCCACACAACATGCCCCAGAGACTTCAGATACACTTCCACATGTCACAGAACATGCATGTGGGACATGTGCACAACCCAGACACTGCCCATGTTATGGAATATAGATCACATTCATGGCAATTACTGCACAGCACTGGCCACCCAAAATAGTAACCCAGATGAGTGGATGGTAAATACAATACCAACCTGTGCTGGACAATCCTGGGACTACACCCCTGAGCCACACTGGAGACCATTGTCATGTGGCCTGATGCCAAGGTATTCCCTTTGCCTAGCCTTGTACAGCCTTCTGGCACAGTCAACTACTATACACCTGTGAAGCAATGAACCCATGCAACTCAGTACTGGCAAATGTGTGTGTGTGTGTGTGTGTGTGTGTGTGTGTGTGTGTGTGTGTGTGTGTGTGTGTGTGTGTGTGGAGATTAATGATTTTGAAGCCATTCACACTCACTACACCTCCCATTGCCCTACTGTAGAATGCCTGCTGACGTCAGTCACCTTGGAATAAACCTTTGGCCATATCTCAGCCTGATAAGCTCTGTGGTGCATGTGATAACTGCATAATACTGTAGTGTAGTTAAGTAAGAGTTCTAATCCTGACCCTGCCATCTGTGATAATGTGTGTGATTCCCTGAGAGAGTGTGGGTGTGTCTTCTAGAACACCTGATTTTGTGGAAAGTCACATATACTACACTTCCCTTATCCCTCCTTTATCACTGTTGCTGATGTCACTCACCTTCAAAGATACCTTTGGACAACTCTCCAACATGCAAGCTCCGTGGCATGTGCAATTACTGCATAATAATGTATTATCTATACATAGTCAGGTAGGGGGTTGAAACTCAGTACTGGTAAGTGTGTGTTTGTGTGCATTATCAGTGTTCTGTGTGGGTGTTGGGGTGATTGTGTAATGACAGGGTCCATTGCAGTGTGGGTTTTGCTACATCATTATATTGAGAAGCTACATGTCCCATTGTCAACATTACAAGGCCAACATTTCCCAAACATTGTAGAGATTGTTGTTTACAATCCACAGCCATAAATGTGTACAGCGATGTGCAATTACCATGTGACAGTATGGATTAGTACACAATATACGCCACCGTCATAATGCCCAGATATCACTGTCCACCCATGGATCATACACAAACACTCTTGGCTCTTACTCCCCTACTCCCTTCCTTTCTTACTTTATCTCTGTCTCTCACTCTATCTCACTCCCTCTCTGGTGGATGTGGAAAAGTACATCTGCTTTGCTTAGGCAGCAGCTTGAGTTTTGTAAGTGATGCTCATGATCAGCTGATGGCCTGTGCATGAATTGCAGTCCCTCCACTTGCTAATTGCATGTGGAACAGCTGTGGTATCATTTCTATAACCAATTGCATGGAAACACACTCCTATAACTAAGCACTTCATGTGGGTGTTGGCCATTTTCCTTCACTGTGAGCAGGACTTCATGTGGGTGTTTGACAAACAGCATCACAGAGGGTAGTTGGATATACCTCTTACAACATACACTGTGGAGACAGGACAACAAACAGGAGGGGGATGTTCCAGACATGGGAACAGAATGTAAGTATTGCTCTTCTACATTTGAAGTAATGTTGGTTTAACAGGGTTTTTGTGGATATGGCTGTTCTATATTATTTAATATCTGGCATGACAGTGTTATGTGGTTGAGGAAACTCTCACGTGTAAGGCTATCTGCAGATTGGCCAGTGTTTGGAGTCTTACATATGTTGGTTTACTCACACATTTCCTATCTTTAGAAATGCAGTAGCATACTCTGAGGATTGCAGTCAATACATGGTGACATCCATGTGAGTTACTGACTTCATATCCCTCGGAAGACATATGTCACAATAAACCTTGTTACACCAGTAAATTTATAAGTTTATCATAGCAACATGTCAATATTGGCCCTGTGTTTGTGCCTCCAACATCAAGTCAGTCATCCTTTGTACATATGTCATGCAGTAAGAGGTGCATACGTTCAGTACATCATTATTTACTGACATCATACCTGATAACAAGCCAGTGAGATATCAGACTGCTAGACATGTTATATATAGTAGGCCTTATATTTGAGGACTAACCCAAGACATTCTGTTGTAGTGTGTACATTGTGAGGTCTATGTACTTATGGTGATTGTTGACAGAGTGTGTATTGTGAATATATACCTTGGCCTGTGTACAGACTGTAGTAGATGTCATTGTTCTTGATCCTGTTCTATCTTATGTTGCATGCTGCTCCAGTGTATGGTACCCTATCGGTGTACATGTTTGTAGGGCCAGACCGACACATGTCCCATACCACAGTCAGGCATCAGAATACACTGTGCATTGGCCCAGTATATGTAGGGTTAGTGTGTGAGTGGCACATATGAGAAAGGTGTTGTTCACACAGTCCATATACTGTAATATTAAGTATGCTTACCATATGTGACTGTGGCTGTGTTCAGATTGGTTGTGGGTATGCACTTTCACACAGGTGTCTGTTAATCTGTGCTGTTACATGCCTGTAGAGCCTGATAAATTTGCAAGCACATGTGTATTCCCCCATAAGAAATGTAGGCCAGTGTTGTGGCAGTCTGCCTGTAATTTGCACAGTGCTTTGTGACATGCCTAGCAACTCAGTCTATTTACCCAGTGTGATGTTATGCCCAGATATTTGTCAGATGTGCTGTTGCTGGGCCACCATAACTGTTGTATATTTCTGACAAAGCTGTGGGATGCTGTACAGATGTATGTGATTCACTAGTGGGTATTATGTGGGCTTGTGAACTCTGCTCCTCCAGTTAATATGTGTCGGGACAGAAAGGAGTGTATGAATGCATAAACTGTGTGAGCTTATCTATTCCAATAGATTCATGATATCCCCATTTACATGCCTGTAAACATCCACTTTGTCAGGCTTGGTCCACATCTTACACTATGGAGTTCTGAGAATACCTATGGACTGACCAGAGTGTGTCAGACTGTCCACATTTATTGGTCATATCTCTGCTGTATTTCACAGGATCATTACTGTGATTTGTGCGATACTGCACTATGATGATCATATGATGTCTGTCAGTAACTGATACCGTACATGTCAGCATCACATGTGATTTCCCAGACATTTCCTTGCTATGTGTAAACATGAGTGTTGTATTTACCTTCCCAGACGTATCCCACCATATTTATCTGATATGTGTTTATATAGATATAACAACATAGTGATTCCACAATATTTTCACTAACAAGTACTACACAATTGTAAAACTCAAATCAGTTGTTCACGTCTATTCAGTATATGTACTGACAGATATATTGGAAAAAACAACAAACTTCTTCATAATTGTGATGGCTTAGTGGTTAACTGCTGTGACTATAGTGTACAGGGACCTGGGTTCAAGTGGTGTTTATTTTGTTGCCAAGGAAAACAAGGACTGTTGGATACAGAGTGGTTAAGGCAGTTTTGAGCAGCTTTAAGTGGGTTTGCATGAGTTTGCATGAAGGTAAGCAGTGCTAATGTACGGTTAAATGAAAAGGTGCTTACACCGTGTAGGCTTTGCTTACCAGTGCGCAACTCTGCTTAGCATTTATATTGCAGCAATGTTGAAACCTGCTAAGCATGGCTCAGCCCTAGTAGCCAGTGATCACATTCCAGTCTGATAAAATAGCAGGGTAATGACATCTTTAATAAGTGTATTTAATTACATCTACATAACATGTTTCTATCTGCTGTCATTACAGTAGCACAGGGTTAGCAGTGCTTTCCCAAGTAAGAGTAGATTGCAGATTGTAGTACTGGACCCAAACACCTCTGCATGCAAAGATGGACTCTGAGTCCTGACTATCATGTTCTTGGTGTGTGAGCTGTGTGTCATTAAATATTTGCTACTGGATATTGATCTGACATGAGGATATTAACTGTAGACTACTGTGTGTATAGGACATGTCATTGAGGGCTACTCTCATGTAGTAATGGCATGCCTATCAGTGTCAGACATCTATCAAAACATTCATGCTAATGCATAACCAGTTGGCTAGCTGATTTTTGACTGTTCTCTGTACAGATGTGCAAATGTCAGGTATCCATCCTGGCTGCTTACAGGCAATCTATGCTTGACTGACACTGACATGTCTGCCCAATTGTGTTATGAATGCCACAGCTAAGAAACCCCACCATGTATGCACCACATGCCATGGATACCTCAACTACACTACCACAGTCAATAGAACATGCTTGGGTACAGGTCCCCAAGACAGACACTGACCATGTTATGTAATATATGTTGCATACATGTCAATTAGAGCACCTCACTGGCCCTCTGCAGGAGGAAACCAGATGATTGGATGTTGCATTTAACTCTCACCCTGAGTATCACTTACATGGCATCAGTTGATAGACGGCCTGCTGACAAATGACAGGTGGCATGATACTACTGTACCCACATCCCCTACTCTTCTCATCTCTCTATGGACAGTATCCTGGTACACACCTAGGAACACCTGCACCTATGGATCCCAGTACTGGCAAATGTGCCAGTGTGCATTACTGAGAATAACAGTGTCTGTGTTTTTTAAACCTTTAGTTGATAATACCCTGAGGGCCTTCTCACCCACTACACTCCCCATTGCCATAGTTAGAAATGGCTGCTGCTGTAATGGGCATTATATGTACCTTGTAAAAACTCTTCACCCTATGGGCTACCTGGAGTTTGTAGTACCAGCACAACACTGTTGTACAAATGGGTAGATAGACATGGGTTACCCTCTGAGTCCTCGCAAGGGTGTGTATGTCTGCAAGTGTGTATATTTGTAGGATACAGCATTCTGAGGCCACATTCTTCTAATACAATACAGCTTGCCATACAGTATAAGGGATAGTGATGTCCTGAACATAGGAGTCCCATGACAAACCATTACCCTACTGTCCCTGTATCATGTGCAATAGTTGCATATCCCTGTAGTAACACTCTTGAGATAGACAAGGGGTTGTATTGCAGTCCTGGTCAATGTACGATTGTGGGTATGTCAGAGTATTATCATGGGTTTCAGTGAGTAAAATATCCAATGTGGGGTGTGGGTGCTGGGTATACTGTCTTTACATCATGGTACCCCCAGTACATGTTCCAAGGTGCACTGTATGGGGACCACTGTCACCATCAACCATACAGGTAACTGATTACACTATTCAGCCCAATGATGCACATGCTGTGTGCAAATTATCTGTAACAGAATGGACTCACTGACAAGGTAGTTAGCACTGATAAACCCAGTTCTCTCATCTCAAATGTGTCTATGACTGTTATGTGTTTGTCATTGTGTATATGACAGTATGTCACACTATGTATTGTTCATAAACAACCAGTAAATCCAACATTACCATACTTTACAAGGCCTAGTGATGTTCTTCACTTAACAAGAAGCCTGGGACACACCTCATCCTAAAAGCTGTTTGGTGTGTGAATTTAAGGCCACACACATTAGCAGCAATAAGTACCAAGATAGGGGTTTTACTCTCAGTATTACCAAGTAAGACTGTGTGTGTATGTGAAGGGATCTACTTCAGTATGCAGAAAATACATGTCCCAGTAGGTCATCTGTCTGGGAACTGACTGGAAAATGCTAACATTTCAAAGGTATCATATTGTGGAAATTCATTCCATCAAAACTAGTAATAGATATGTAAACGCCCTCTTTCCCACTGTGTAGCGGTGCAGCAATACGGGGTTGGTATAAACAGCTGGGTGTGGATCTTGTGGACACAGCCACTATCACTGCGGTTATTGTTGTGTGTATTCCCCCGCTTAGTCAGCTGTAATACTGTTCAGTTTATTTCAACAGGTCAAGTAGTTGTCAATCACACTATCTGCAATTCTACACCACCCCACACCCTCCAAAGGGTAGGGATGTGCCACCCACACCAGCGCACCTATATTTACCAAGTCATGGATTGCATTACATTGGGGAAGGGGACATATACCCTGCCAGCACAATCGTCAATGACATTAAACTAGCAGACTGATTATTTCCCGATGTGATGTTGTGCCTATTCTTTCTTGGTGGAATTACATAGGCTAAAATGAGTTCCCTGCAGAAGTACATGCATCCATGTGTACAGTATTGTCTGTGTATTGCATCAACACCAAAACCTCACAGTGTGTGTACCACCCAGTACACTCACCATTGTCCACTGTAGAAGGGCTGCTGACATCAGCCACCATGCACTCACCTGTATACACCCCACAGACCTATCAGACATGTGGCACATGCAGTAACTGTTATACAGACCTGTGACTTGTGTTTGGCTGTACCCAGGATATGGCACAGTAAAGGTGTCACCACAGTGCCATACCCCTTGTAGGAAACAACAGCATACCAACATCCTGCTGACACATAGACATCTGCAACACAAATGGAATACATTATTGAGACCACAATCAGTCAGCGTTAATTACAGCTATAATGCATCATGGCTGGACAGCTACACATCCTGACATGTAAGCATTAAACTTTAGTGCTGAAAACATGTTACACAGCATTACATCGGTACACCTTAGTACATTCACACTGTGCATCCGAACCATATTAGCCTGACCCTGCATCGATGTTATGGATGACAGGGATGTGGCACAGGTATCATCATATACACAGGGTGTGTTGTGGGTTTGCCAGAAACCTAGGTTGAGCCATTTGGTTGACAACATTATGCATTTTAGGGGGGTTTATTATTAATTGGGCTGTGCAGATGTGGTGTGTGTAGGTAATGGGTTGCCTTAGCTGTGTTGGTAATGTGTGTGTGTATGCCTGCACACAGTTCTGCCATGTGACTGCCCTATACAGGGGTTTGTTGGACAGCTGCAGACCGTACCTGGCAGGGTGTGCAGTTCACCATTTCCAGCCATGGACATGGAAACTGCACCTGGCAGGGGTTCCAAAGGCACTACAGGTACAAGGCCAGATATGGTACTCTCCCCTAATGATGACAAATGTCCACTGGATCCGGGTCCTTCTTGGGACCGGCCAGGGCCATATGCACGTGGCCTGCTTTGTTGTGGTGTGGACAGTGTCTCCCTTGGATTACTGGGGCTAGTACTGCCACTACGGTAGCAGCTCTGACTTCTTGCACATCCACATTGACCTCCACCTGTATGGTGTTGCTGGCCTATGTCCATGTGGATGTTGCACTACTCCCACCATATGCTCAAGCACAGACATTCCATGGTCGAGGATTTCCACCATCTCACCCAACTGTCTATCCAGGACCTCTGTAAAATAACGGTGGGCACCTGCAAGATCACAGATGCTGTCAATAACAGCAGAATGTGTAGCCCTCTGAAGCCTCAGACCATGTCTAGTATAATGTTCCATACATGCTTGTGCCTCCATGATGGCCTGAAACATGCATCTGGTGACACCTGCTGTGGCACTTCTGCCAGGGGCATGATGACCAACAGCCTTCCTACAAGTACCCCTATACATCTGCCTGTGTGGTACCTCGCTGGACATTCAGCTATGGGTGCTGTGTCCTGACACACTTGCCATAGTCCCCACACTGTCCTGTCCCATGCCATGAACTGCCAACTGTCCCTCATCTATGGCCACTGGTGATGGGATATGTATAGGCAATGTGACGGTATGCAGGGATGAGGTGGATGAGAGTGGGATTTCAACCGATGGCACAGCTTCAGCCCCTGACAACCCTGCCTCACCATACCTATCATCATTGTCAGAGTCTGTATGAACACTAACATCAGTTTGCCTGCAGGAGGGACCCTGACCCACCTCACCACCTGTGAGGGGAAAACAAGAAACCCATTTTAAGACCTGTACATCATTGCTTAAATGTATGCACACACACACACACACACACACACACACACACACACACACACACACACACACACACACAATTACAGGTGAGGTTCCACAAAGATATTACACACAGATATCTCATTACCCAACTGTCAACATGCATGACATATGGCACTGAACAGCATGCAGTGCAGCTATAGTCAATCCCTATTACCAACATTGTACATCTCTGTGATGCATTTGTTGTGTTAATAGGTGTTACCCCTTCCCCTGGAACACACTGCACTCATGTACACAGTATTGCTGTGACCTGTTCAGCACCCTGCCATGTACTGTGAACCATACTTCACAGGTGCACACACCATTGCTGAATGTGTATATGTGTGTCAGTTATGTTTGCTCTGCTGCTCACACCCTCTATGTGTTTGTCCGACACATACCTGGGATGATATGAGGTCAGATGCCAATAGACAATGCCTAATGTCTGATTTGCAGATCGCATCATCAGTGGTGCATGTATGAGCAATAAATACAATTACACTGACAAGCTTCAAAGCTTACTGTGGCTATGAGTTGTGTACACTCCCTTATTGACATGGCACCCTCTTCCCTGATATACCATGGGGCCACAATACTGCATATGTTAACATTACACAAACCTGATATGTGATATATGACCTGTGCAATGAAATGCAGTATCAAACAAATGTGTTAGCTGTGCATATGCTGATTGAGATGCATACAATATGTGGGTGCATAAGTGTCTACACCCTTAACATGATGGTTTGTTCCATCAACTGTTAAGTGTACTACAGCAGTCACTATTCTTGGAAGGGGTATACTAGCATGGCCCATCTGCGCTTGCCAGAATTTGGTCACTCTGCCCTACAAATATCCCCCAACTCTGGAAGATTGTAAGGTCAACTCATGTGCACAGCCCTTGGAGGTCACACAGTGCCTTCACTACTGCTGTGGAGTCAGGGTTATGTCTGCCACAATTCATGACCTTGACTGTGTGCAGATACAGCCATACTTAGTGAGCTTTGGATGTCTGCTTCAGTTCACTCGTGTTTCAGGATGACACCACTCCTTGTCCTCAGCCTTTTTGTAGATGCTTGACAACTATGGACCACACATGAGTGCCATTTTGCAGTGTCCCAAATTCAGAACACCATGTGTACCAGCCTAGCCCCTGCTAATGAATGGCAATAATACAGGTGTACACTGGCACCAGCAAGGTACAGATGGGGATGGTGGGCCTGAGATGGAGTGAGGTGTTGCTTGTGTGGCACATGTAGCTTTATTAATACTGTCTGTAGGTTTCGAATATGGTATTGGTACACCATTACACATTGCAACACATGCCTTTGGGGACTTTTGATGTTATGCATATGCTACCTGTTGAGAGCCTTGGATGATGTTTCCTGTGGAATAACTTTCCCATCTGATTAACATAACACATAGGCCACACTTATGCAGAGTCCAGGTGATTGTTGACACAGGTACTGCACAACCAGTACTTGATAGTTATTCCTGCAACTCCCTCGGTGTTGCGGCATGTTTCTAGGCACTAATGACCAGATTGAAACATGTGTCATCATCCGTCTTGGATGGCTATCTGTTTATTTTCATACATGATTGTCTGCACTGTTTGCCATGGTATATGCAATGGTGCGATAAAGCTACATGTCCCAGTCCTGCACGCTACTTGTTGGATATGGGATCCATGCCATGGCTTGTAAGATGTGTTTAAGCCACACCTGCCTCTGTTGCAGGTGAGTGGGCAAATGTGATGGACATGCGTGTTGGACAGCAGACCATTTCTTGGTGTGACATTGAGGACCTGTACTTGATGGAAAGTGCATACTCATGAAGAGTAAATGCTGTCAGTACCTCAAAAGCTGCTTCCACAATATGTTATTTGGAGTGTGTTCACGCATATGCTTCCAGTGTTTGTTAAGGTATGTATTCCCCATATTTGCTGCCCTAACATAGGTTTCCATATTACACATTCATTGCTCATGTTAGGATAACATTACAGGTTGTAAGGGTTGTGGAATGTGGTATTCTGATATGCCATTGTGTAGATCTGTAACAGTTACCATTGTAATAGTGGTATATACACTGTTGTAGCACTGTATAAGGG
>NC_056739.1:1636753099-1636815599 GCF_019279795.1 Protopterus annectens | reverse complement strand
TCAAACACCTAACTGCCATAAGAAATGGCATATACAACTGAAATAGTACACAAATAAACATTCTATATATGCAAACTTGTGTGTGGTGTCATGACCTTTGCATTGTCTGGGGGTATATGTTTCATGCAATAATTATCTTTTGTATGAAAGAATCAAACACTGGCCATTTTAAAAGGTGGCAATTATATATATATATATATATATATATATATATATATATATATATGTACATGTATATATATATATGTATGTGTGTATATGTAGCATTGGAATATTTACTCTGAATGATATGTTAGTGATATCATCATGACTGTGTGCAGCTGGGATGGTTTATTGTTAACTTGTTGTGGCTATGTTGTGCTGGGACCTGGGTTTAAGACTTACAAGTGTTGGTTATTGTGTTGCAAGGCAGATCTGTTCAGCTGTGTAGGAGGGGATGATGTCAGTAATTACAAGAGAGTACTTATTTTGGTCCACTTCACCCCCATTAACAGTGCCTTTGGTCAGATGTTTTGCAGTGAGAGGTTCAAAGTGTGGATCCAATGTGCAAAAGCAACACACACATATATATATATATATATATATATATATATATATATATATGTATATATATATATATATATATATATATATATATATGGTTCTACCTGACATAGTCGAAACCACACAACACCGACAACAACATCACCGACACCACATAATCGACAGTGCATTAACACGAAACCTCACATCCCCGACAGTGAAATACCAGACGGTACACAAACACGAAACCCCATACACTGCACACACCACAATAACAACAATAAAACAAAACACATCCCCATTCCACAAACCACACACACAACACAAGCACACCAAAATCCTTACAAACCCACACTAAACCTTACATACACAACTATCGACAACCCTAACCCTAAGGTCCGGTCACTATCGCACGCATCTAACCCGCCCCCTAACCCTAACTCACTTAACCCACCCCTATCCCAAAGTCTATCCCTACCGCACACTTACCTAACCGGCTCCTAACCCTAACTCACTTAACCCCCCTATCCCAAACTCTATCCCTACCGCACTTACCTAACCCTCCCTAACCCTAACTCACTTAACCCCTATCCCCACAGACCGTCAATATCCACACTTACCTGACTCGCACCCTAATGTCCGTCACTACCACATACTCACACAGCCTTTTCCCATGTCGGCATCCTCGGCGCCGGTGTTGTCATCCGTCGTGTCGGTCTTCTGCATTGTCGATGTTCTGGCACTCGCGATTCGCGTCGGTCTTCTTCATTGTCGATGTTCTACACTGTCGACTAAGTCAGGTAGAACCATATATATATATATATATATATATATATATATATATATATATATATATATATATATATATATATATATATATATATATATATATATATATATATATATATATATATATATATATATATATGTATATATATATATATATATATATATATATATATATATATATATATATATCTACATCTACATATATAAGTATATTTCCCCTACTGTAGAATGACTGTGCTGCATGATATGCTTGAGAAAACATCAAATTTATTTTCATTTCAAATGGCTTAGTGGTAAATCACTTTGACTACAGTATGCAGGGTACTGGGTGTGAGACTTGCGATGGCTGATTATTTTATTGCTGGGAAGAACAGGGGCTGTTGGAGACAGAGTGATTAAGGCACTTTAAAGCAGTTGTAAGTGTGTTTGCGTGGGTTTGCGCGGAGCTAAGAAATGCTTATGTGAGCTTAACTTAGCTTACGCCCGCTTATGGCCATTTAAACCCACTCTAATTTCAAATAAAGAAAAGAAAAAAGGGAAATAGGAAAGTGGTGAAATTGGGGCAAGCAGGGGACAAACAAGAGGAGAAACAGGTAGGAATGTGTGGGAAGTGTGTAGAAAAGGACCATAGCTCTGCATTTCTTTTGCAGCAACAGCTGCTTTCAATGTGGGCAATTTAGAATGTGGAGTGTCAAACCCTACAGGGAGGTGTGTGGGCATCATACAATATGGATGATTGGTAGGAATAGATTGTGTGATGGGTACATGTCTCTGGGCAAAATGCAGAGCTATGTATAGGACGTGATTTTTTTGTGTGACAGATGCCCATTTTTTTTAAGGTGAGAGTGGGATGTTAAGGAAGAATTATAGGTAAGTGTGATGAAGGAAGTTTGGTAGGAGAGGTTGCTTTTGCAGACATACAAGGCAGACAAGACAGCAGACAGGGGCAGTGTATGACACATGGGGGTAAACACCTTGACGGAGGGAGTGGTTGGGACTCTGAGGCTCATGAGCCCCCCAGATAGTAGTAGTGGCACTGATGTCCCCACCCGATGGCAGTCACCACTACTCCTTAACAGCCCCAAAGGTGGCTGTGCTGGGGTCCTGGCTGGAGGGGCCACCTGCCCCTCTAGCTGTGCCAGCTGCCCTCCACCTGGCACAGGCAGTCATCCAGCTCCATCTGGAGAACACTGTGCACCATGCCACAGACCTCATCCTGGGTGACAACATCCTCACCATGCCCACTTGCAGGGGGGTAAGCCCCATCCCCTGCAGTTGTTCCACCCAAGGGTAGTGCAGGACCAACAGATGAGGGAGGTATGAGTTGGGTCCCAGACATGCTGGGACCCAGTGCCTCCACCAGGTGGGGTGGGAGAGGCGGATCTGCTGGAATCTGCCTTCCCATGTGTGCTATGGTGTGGAAATTAACAATAAATATTGGTTAGTCATGCACAATACATTACAACATTAGTCAAAATAGCATGCATGGATATTCCGATTTACCCAAAACAGTGCAATTATAACAGTGCCATAGCAAACAGAACCCATGCAGATATGGAATTGCATTAAGGGTTGCAACAGCATGCCAGCTAGAGGTATGTCAAGCAGGCTATCAAATTATTCATTACTCTACAATCTGACTATGCTTACACTCTACCTGGGCCATGGGGCTGCTACAGCACTCCAACAGCTGTAGATATAAACAGAGCAATTGTACCCTTATTTTAGTTATACACATCAGACCTGTTTATATGGCAATTTGTTTACCTGTGGGCCTGTGCAGATGAAGTGTGTGCACATTACATTGCTGTTTCTACACATATTTCAGATTCACATATTAGTTTATAGGTTCATAGATTCATAGGTAGGTACTAGGCTATTGGCCCTAGGGCCTATATAGGCCTAGCAAGAAAGGTACCCTGGCATTTACCACCCAAGAAAATTATTTTCCTGTTTCCCTGTTGAGCAGAGCCACATAGGTGATCCCTGGGGTGAATTTCCAATTTCCCATCTAATTATCAAGATTTTTCTAGGTTCATATTTGCAGGCCCTGTTGTGTGTGTTGTGCCTTTCACATACATCTACTGTGACTTTCTCTGTGTGCAGGTTGCTTGGCAACTGGGGAAACTATCCATGACAGCGTGACACTTGAGAGGCTTGTCTGGGCCAGACTGCAGAGTGTGGATGTCTAGCTTGCATCCATTTGTAGGATGGGGGCTGATCAACACAGCAATTGTACACCTTTCATAGTTATACACATCATACTAGTAGTTCTATTCAGATTTCTTTACTTGTGTGCCCTGTATGGAAAATGTATGTGTTACAGTACATTACTTTTCCTATTCAGATTTCAGTTTACAACTGTATAACCAGACTGAGATGTTAGTGGTGGTCCCTTGATTCGAACCATGGTGTGTGTGCAAAATTGAACCACAGGCCTAGTCCTTATCAGACTGAGCTACTGGGGAGGTGTCTTATGTTGTTGTGACATTTTATCTAGTACATAGTTTTGTGCACAGTACTTTTATTATGACATGTTGCATTATTTAAAAGCTTACAGCCACAGAGTCCCCAATGAGTGCCTGTTCACCACAGAAACGATGTTGCAGAAACAAATCCAACAATCACATCCACAGATAACCTATGTTGCAGAAACGAATCCAACATTCACATCTACAGATAACAGGATTTTTTATTTGAAATGCGGTTAAAACTCAGTTAAAACTGTGATACAGAAAGTTAAGCACTTTCACCCATCCTAGTGGGCTTCTTCAAAACAATCCAAGATGCCTTAAATAACTTATTTGGCGCCAAAATCTGTTTGAACTTTTAAAGGCATACTTCACCTTTATACTGTTATATGCACACTTTATACATTCAGCACCCCTCAAGAAAACCCTTAAAGACTGTACTCCTTCAAGAACATTAAGACTTTCCACCTTTAAAAACATTGTAAAAGAACATAAAATATATTAATAAATAATTGGAATATATTTAAAATGTTTATAATATCCTGCCTTGTTAAATGCGATATCAATAATTATGACAGTAATCGTCACTGAAGCCAGTTGTGCTATACTAATAAATCATGTTTTACTGTCATAACTACTTTCTTATATTGACCATAATAAATAAGAAATATGTGAGAAATATATATGTAAAAAATGTATATATAAGAAATATATATAATAAATTAATAAGATGTTGAAAACTTCCTGCCTTCTCACAAGATCTATTATTTATAAAAAAACTATTTGTAAGTGCGATCTTCACTGTTAAAAATCAACACTACACATTAAACAAACTCTTATTGAAAATATGATGCTAAAATATACATACTGGATGTATGTTATATTTGTAATGTTACCTTAGTGGTCGCAAATTCCATAATAAAAATTCCATAATAAAACATTCCATAATAACACGTTCTTCACTATTAGTAAATCAACTCTATACAGAAGAACATTTTTGTTATCATACAAACTATCATGTTTAAGCATTATGAATAAAAATTTGCTTCATATATATTATATTTGTCACTTTCTACATAACTAGCCACTGGATCAAAGATTTTATACCAAGCAATCATGGTTCGGACAGCCAACCCTACATGAAAAATTATTGTATTTGTTAGTAGAATGACCCGACTGTGTGAAATTACACTATTGATATATTTAAATATTTGTATTATCAATAGGTAGATATCTCAGATCTATTATATCTACAATGAAATGAATTTTGGTTTATATATGATTGATTATCCCCATTGATAATCCCATTATAATACTAACGGTGAAAATACTGCTACCATTGATATGAATATGAATATTCTCTACTAGAATTACTAAATGTATGGGAATTTTTCCCTACATGTTTAATTTTACTGAATTTTGTTTTTTTCTAATATTTGTCAACTGATACACACCTACTCTGAAAAAATATATGTTTGTAACTTATGACAAATCTAAAACTAACTTCTATAATTATACACAATGTATGAATACAGAATTCTACTGATACAACCTATACGAATACTCACCAACCTTTAATATGATTATCTGATATTTATATTATATCGGGTTAAATGGAATTCAAAATCCAGAATTTAACATGCTTCTATGTATATATGTACTATCCACACTGGCAAATCCATCAACCTATATTCAAAACATAATGGTTGTCCCTTACATAACATATATGACATAGAAATCACACTGTTATTTTATAGCCAAAATAGGTTTGAAAGGGATACAATCATTCAACCCTGGTGATGTTGTAGCATCTAAGTATAGTTGCCACCATACTTCCTTAAAGCTTAGTAAGGTTTTGAAATCTCCCCCTCGTGGATCCTGCTTAATTATTTCAATAATTGCAAATTTAAATCCTTGTGTATGTCTTTTCATTTCCATATGTCTGTAAAGAGCATTAGTGGGATCTTTTTTTCTTTATGTTATATATATGTTCATAGATACATTCATAGGTTCATAGGTAGGTACTAGGCTATTGGCCCTAGGGCCTATATAAGCCTAGCCAAAAAGCTACCCTGGCTTTTACCACCCAATAAAATTATTTTCCTGTTTCCCTGTCGAGCAGAGCCACATAGGTGATCCCTGGGGTGAATTTCCTATTTCCCATCCAATTATCAAGATTTTTCTAGGTTCATATTTGCAGGCCCTGGTGTGTGTGTTGTGCCTTTCACATACATCTACTGTGACTTTCTCTGTGTGCAGGTTTCTTGGCAACTGGGGAAACTATCCGTGACAGCGTGACACTTGAGAGGCTTATCTGGGCCAGACTGCAGAGTGTGGATGTCTAGCTTGCATATATTTGTAGGATGGGGGCTGAGCAATACAGCAATTGTACACCTTTCATAGTTATACACATCATACTAGTAGTTCTATTCAGATTTCTTTACCTGTGTGCCCTGTATGGAAAATGTATGTGTTGCAGTACATTACTTTTCCTATTCAGATTTCAGTTTACAACTGTATAACCAGACTGAGATGTTAGTGGCGGTCCCTCGATTCGAACCATGGTGTGTGTGCAAAATTGAACTACAGGCCTAGTCCTTATCAGACTGAGCTACTGGAGAGGTGTCTTATGTTGTTGTGACATTTCTATCTAGTACATATTTTTGTGCACAGTACTTTTATTATGACATGTTGCATTATTTGTTTCCCATTTTCAGTACAAATTATGCATACACAACAGACATTGGTGTCACTGTTTTTGAAATGTGCACATTAGCTGGATTGCATATTTGACTGTTTTACAACTACATACTGCAATTTAGATTCCTGAGTACACAGTGCAGGTTTTAAGTCTGCACCTATTAGCCTTATACATTTTCAGTACATTCACAGCTACATACAGCTGAAATTGAAAGGTTAACAAAAGACAATGCTGGCAAACAAACAAGTAAAACACATTCTGATGGAAATATGTACTGTTGCTGTTTTTCAGTTATTTGACATACCCATTCTAAAGTATGCAGACAAGCAGTGCTAACTCAGTTCACCTCAGTTAATGCATTCTGCAGGGCATACAGATTTCTATTTTTCAGGTACAAGTGAGTTGACATACACCAGTGTTTGGGATCACCTTTTTAGTTTTGACATACATATCTGTGTACAACTCAGAAATCCACAATTACTATTCCTCCATGATCTGCACAGGGGAGTGCTTTTCATTTCTAACTGTTGCAGTAGCCCTGACATGGCACTTTCTTGGCAGGTTCATTCAGACACACTCATACGTATTCTAGTATTCCTCTCCTGCATATTGTACCTTGTTTGCTACTGACATCTGTATTACACAGCAGCTGGGAATACCCCATTGTAATGCTGGCAGCCTGACACAGGCATTTATTCCTGACTTTTACAGCACAATTATATATACAGACAGTACTACCATTATTATAATTTTGATTTCTTGCTGCTAATATTAGGTGGTATTCTGTACTCATCATACTGTTGACTCAGCTGGGCCAGTCACTGGGCATGAGCCTCAACATTCTGGGACCTCTCTGCAGCAACTGTATGATGAGACATCACACATTAATCACACCTGCACAGTCACAAGTTGAACTTTTTCCATACTTAGAGATACATAAGACTGCATACTTACAGACAGGTGGGTCATCCTGCGCTTGGGCTTCTTGGATCCATTGGTCTAAGAGTGCACCCCTCCTCTGCTTCAGTTTGTTATTGTGGTGATGTACCTGCTCACCAGTTCGGGGTATGCCAGTGGCACTGGTGAGATCACGTGCAAGCTGGTTCCAGGCCTCTGCTTTCTACTGCGAGCCCTGGTACTGTCCCTGCAGCAGCCTGTCATCATGTTTTTTTTACTAGGAGCCCAACCATGACCCTGGACTCCTGGATGTCCCAACTTTGTGCTCAAAAGCAAACACCTTCACTGACACCAGACATTTTAGTCCTGCTGTGGGCAATCCCAAATGGTCATGGCTGTATTTCTGCTTGTGCAGTTTAAATAGGGCTGTTTTCCTGCACTTTTTCTTGATTGACCAGTTTTAATATGCTGAACTATGCTTAGCTCCATGCAAACCCGCATAGCAATGCTTAAACCAGGTAAGCACAGCTGAAAGCAGGTAAGCAATGCTCACAATAGGAAAGCATTGCTTAAATCTATTTTTTTTCATTAAATTTATAAATTATTTTTTGCATTTATATTTTACATATTCCCACCCCTACTGTGCTATACGTGAGCCATATGATTGACATCTATCATTCAAATTCTTTAAAAGTTTATTAAATTATTTGGCAGAGGGGAATTTGAACCAAGCATATTCTACATGTTAAACCATGACAGTACCACTACGAAAAAGCAGCTTGATGATGTCTTTATCACAGTAGCACTTGTCTATCATTTTCAGGATTTCGTCCAGGCTAACCATAGTGCACACCATGCAAACAAGCTGTGCACCACTTAAATTTCGGATTTATTTGATAAAAAAAAAAAAAAAACATTTTTGTTAATTTGTATTGCTTTCCTCTTGACATACTGCTTCCATGCATGTAGGGCAAGAGTGCATACATTTGGGGGTGTGCACTTAAAGGCAGCTGCCTTCTAGGTGTTTGTGTTTTGTTTTTTGTTTTTTTTTCACTGTCCATGACACTGAAATGTTAGCTACTTGTATTTCAGTGTCTGTGGACACTCATTTACTACCAGAACCAGACTCTAATATTATATAACCTGACACTCATCTGTGTCACAAAGTGCCGTATGGCACTTTCTGAGCAAAGGGCGCATGTTACATGTGCAGGCACTGCTGACACACGCCCCCTGGACTTGTTCCTGGTTCATGTCCATTTAGATTAAATAGCAGTGTGCCTTCATGCATATGCAAGGTGCGCTGCTATTCTAAACGGACATGAACTATTCCATGCAAGAATAGTCTTATACTTGCAAGGGGCTTCGGGACTCCTGGTGAATGTTCATTAAGAAAGGCCATTTCCCTTTTATTGTTATGAATGGAGGTCATGGTTATTGAAAGACTGAAAAACAGGGATAACAATAAATCTTGTGCTATTAAAAGGTTGGAACCGCATTGGGTACATGGGACTTGGCATTTCCTACCCCACTGGTAGCAATCATTCACCTAAAGGTACAACAGTGCTTTGTCCCTAAAGCACTGAGAGGTACAGAATAGTACTTCTAGAATAACACCTTGAAAGGGTAATGTTACATAATTTAGAAAACAATTTCTATGGCATCTTTTGAGGGAGTAAGCAACCCAGAAAATCACTTGAGCATAAAATCAAGAGGCTTAGGGAATAAAGGAGTAAATGGTCTAATAAGTGCTAGCAGAAGGGTAGAGGAGGGGACAGAGCTTATAACATCTAAGCAAGACATTGCAGAAAGTACATGTGATGGTAACTGTGAAATCCTGCCCACCACCAGGTGCGTGTTCACAGACACTGCATTTTAAACACAGAAATTTAAAGAACTTTAATGTTTAAATGCTGTTCCATACTGAAAGCATAAAACAGGAATGTATGTATACAGTTGTAATTAAGTCAGTTCCTTAGGACCAGCTACCTTTGCCATGGTGGAAATGATTAAAGACAAAGCAAAGTAATATTAAAAAGTACTACAGCATAAAACAAAGCCATCCAGGCAGAGATTATCCAGTCCCACTAATGTGATCCTTCTGTTTACAGGTCTTTTCACCCAGCTTTAAATACACAGCACACCTCCAATAGAAAGTGGTAATATAATGCAAATAGATCAGTTTACAGCAGACTACAGCCAGACTATTAACAATAAGCACGCATGCAGTGCTCATTTTATCCACAACAAGCATGCGAAGAATGCTACCAATGCATTTGGTAAGCAGCAATGTTCAATAAAATTCACAGGCATGTAGCAATAGTGAGGCAGTCCACACTGGTATCCATAACCGGTAATTACAATAAATATTTTTAAATGCATTCACCTGAGAGTAAATCAAAGTATTCCTTTTGTTGCTTTGTATGATAACTTCAAAGTTTACACATCTTACAACAAATATCAAGACCTGAAGATACAAATCATTCGGTGGAAGTAGGCAGATCTTCACTAAAACATATATTTTAAGTTGAACTGAGACATTAAAAGTAAGAACACTAAAACAGAATAGTCCAGTAGTGGTTTATTTTAAAACAGAATAAAAAAATATTGAAATCCTGCTGTTTAATCAGATGGTCCTCTAATAATTTAAGATGGTGGAGACTTTGAGACTCAAAACGGTTTTCTCAAAGTTGATGTAGCAATATGTCCATGTGGTCATACTAAGTATTCCATAATAGCTTAGCAGTCATGGTGCAATATAGGACGGTCATTCTATGTATTGACACTGGATTTTACTTTGCTATTATAAATTGCATAGATTTTAAAATGTTATGGGAGTAATACAGAGTACAATACATGGAAGGATGGGGATGTCTTGGAAGGAAGTATATATGATATACAAGGGAAGGGATGTCAGGAATTGTTATTGGTTGCAAAAGGAATTTTGGATGACGTTATAAGTAAAAGAGATGATGTGGAACTTATGGCAGGTGTTACTCGTAAGGCATTTGATACCATGGGGCATGATGCTTTGTTGAATATTACAGATAAACATGGAATAGGTAACTGATTTAGGAGTGTGCGTGTGATTTTTGGCATATCAGAATAATAGGGTGAGGGTGGAATTGAATGGGTGGCTTGGTAAAGAAGTATGAATGGCATGTAGTAAAAGACAAGGATGTCCATTTTATGGGATAGTATTTACAATTGTGATGAATGAAATCATGACTGAAGTATCTAGATGCTAAACATGTGATAAAAAGAAAGTGATTACACCATCTGCTTTGACATATGTGGATGATATAGTTAAAGTTCTAAATACAAAATATGGATGAGGAAAGTGTGGTTTGTCTGAATTGATGTTTAAAGAAAGTAGTAATGACCTTGAATAAATATAAAAGTAAGGGTTTGCATGATGTGGGTAAATTAAGGGCATGCATATTTCAATTAATGAAGTCTTTCTGCTAGGAATAAAATTTGGGAAAATTATGTTGTTATGATATAATGGGAAGTGCTGATAAAAGAAATGAAATAAATTTGTCTGCTGTGGAGAATGTGTAGATTAATGTTCAGGAAAAAGGGCGATCTGGTGGTGAATTTGGTATTAATGGTAAAAATAAGATATATGTCAAACATGTATATGATCCCAGCAAAATATGAAAAAGAAATTGTGCAAATGGCCTTTTCTTTCATATGAGGTTCAAGATTAATTCCAGTGAAAAGAAGTGTGTTGTATATGGGTGGACCTGAAAGGGAAGATTGAAGTTACTAAATCCATTTGTCTACTCTGCTCTTTTAAACTTGTATTGCATAATAAAGTGGGCAAAAGTGTAGAATAAAAAATGTAATAATGAGAAAGTTAACATGTTTATATAAATACAACAAATTCTGGGAAATGATGAAAATAAAAACATGAAAAAATATATATAAATGAAGAAATTAAAAATTAAGAAAAAATACTAACATGGAAATTAAAAAAAATGATGATATAGAGAATGATAGAATGATGTGGTATAATAATGTGATGAAACAATATCATTATGTAAGTCCATTGCAAATTTTACTAGAGGTCATAATTAAAGCCATTAACATAAGGAAAAGTGGTGTACCTGGATAGTAGTGTGTCAGGATTTCCTATGGAGACTGGTAAATAAGTTACCAGTAAATGGGAATATGCCAGATAAAAAGAAAGTTGAGTGTGTTTGTTTGTGGGAAGGAAGAGACAGTATAACATATTTTTAAAGGTAAACAAGTGATACAACTCTGGAAAAATGTGTGAAGAAGTGTTTGTTGAAAATATCAATGACATAAACAATATAGATATTAATATGATTATGTATGAATATAAGAAGAAGAAAGAATATGTGTGATGGGTAGATAAGAATTTATTTTATGTACTATGGGTTATTTGGAATGAAAGTTTGAATGACATTTTGTGTAATGGGAAATTGATTTTTAGCAGATATATTGCAAAAATTCAGATTGTGAATGTTAAGGAAGGAGTATGGGTCAGTTATGGAAGAACAGCAATGAGGGTATTATAGGAAAAATGAAAAAAAACAAGAAATATTAACGTGTATATATGTTCCTATATATGTGTGTAATATTTGTAAATATGTAAATAATGTTTTATGTTGTGTTAAATAAAGCATCCCTACTCTTTTAGATAGGTGACATGGGATATTATATATCTACCAGAGCTACCAGCAACTCAAGCAGCTGAGACCTCAGTTTAACATTTCATCCTCTTGTAATGGAGTAACTTTAATTGGAAATGTTTGATACATTATTGCACTGATAACCTGTGTCATCAGCTTCTGATTTTGCCTGATGGACATACATAAACATTTTAGCAGGCAAAATTAGCAAAGGTGCCAGTTATTTATAAACAACAGATAATTATTTATGAAAGTGTTTTGTCTATTTCTTTGTTAGTATGATAATTCCACAAAGCTTAATAGGCTTGTTGTTTTTAGATGGATCACCATGTGTGATGTGCAACAAATGTCTTATTAATATTGGTTAAACTGCAACAGGAAAATTAATGTATATTGTAGGCCTAAAAGGCAAACTGAGGAAGAAATGGAGGGAGTACATTAAGGGAGTACATTTTGTAGAACACAATATATGTTTGCAGACAGATAATCTATAGAGAATTGGAAAAATAGTCTTGCACTTCTACTTGTCCAGAGGATCAAAAATAACCATGCCCCTTGGCTATCCAATCCCCCTCGACTTCTTATGTATGCTAGAGACAAACTATGGAAGTTATGGCAGGCACACAGAAAACCCCCTAGACTACTAAAATTCAAAGAACTTTGCAAACAGGTAAAAAAAAAACTAGTGAACAAAGAGAAAAAAGAACATTACCTAAAATTTTAGTTTAACCACCAGCAAAACCCTAAGAAATTCTGGAGTTCTATTACCTCGCTACCCAAGCAAAAAAAAAAAAAACACCCCCTGCCCTCACCCCAACAAAAGTTCTGAAGAAATAGCCTCCATTTTAATACTTTCTTTATCAACTTCATAACCAACATCACAGCAAAATTATCTCAGAAAAATTACTCCACTTGCCACACATCCACACCTAGATCACCTACTCACTCTCCATTCCCCTATTCGCATCCAGCTCTCACTAACATCCAATACCCACCCCATTCTACCTTTACCCTAAAACCTACTGCAACCTCAACCATAAAACGACTACTACTAAAGCTAAAACCTTGCTCCAATGCCCCTGATGATTTACTCTCAGAATACATAAAAATTGCTGCTGACAGTATCTCTTACCCCATAAAAATACCTATAAATAAATCCTTTCTTGAGTCCCACATTCCCAAAACCTGGAAAAAGGCTTTCATTCTCCCCCTCCATAAAGGTGGCAATCAAGCTGACATCATTAACTTTTGACCCATTGCAATTCTTTCTTCTGTCTCAAAAATCTTAGAAAAATGCATCAGCATTCAGCTCCTCTGCTATCTTCTAGACAAACAAATACTTTCACCCTCACAACATAGCTTCAGACTTGTCCACAGTACTATTACTGCCCTTCTCTACTTTATGGATAAAGTAAACAGAGCCTGTAACACTGGCAAAATTGTCTCTGCCCTCTTACTTGACCTATCCAAAGCCTTCAACACTGTATCTCACCATTCACATCTCTCCCAACTCTCTAAGATCAGTCTGCCCACACGAAAATTGTTCTCTAGTTACTTAAATGAAAGACAATAAGGCGTGAGATGGCAAAACTCCATCTCTTCTTTCCTCGACACCCGCCACCGGCATTCCACAAGGATCCATACTTGGACCAATCCTATTTAATATTCATAAACAATTTCCACTCATCACTGTCTGAAGGATCTGTCATTCAGTACATAGATGATTCTATTATTGTCTGTTCTGCCAATTCTATCTCTGACCTACTTCTACTAACTAAAAAGGCCTTCTACTCCACTGAATCCTGGATGCAAAATGACCACCTAACCCTTAACTCAAATAAAATCAAAGTCATACTTTTCACCCCAAAGAAAACAGCTCCCTTAAATAAAACTGAGTTCACCGTCTTTTCTCATTGCAAGTCATTAATCAAAGTCATCAGCCACACAAAGCTCCTCTGAGTCATGAAACATTCACAAAACACATCTTAAACTTGGCATCCTTTATAAACATAATCACTTCCTAGCCTGTGTACAAGAATAACCCTAGCCACAACATACCTAGTACCCTCTCTCAGCTACAGCACCCCTCTACTTACTAATATCCAAAGCTCCTCTAAATCCAAACTTGAGGCATGTTACAATAAAATCACCAAATTTGCAACCAACTCTAAATACTTCACTGATCACTGCACTGCTCTTCATTCACTAAAATGGCTAGAATTACCAAATTTCTCTCCTACTTGCAACTAGCCACAGCTTACAAAATACTGTTCAAACCCCAAGACTGTCCTGCTCTGAGCTTAATATTCAACTACTACCACCTAAACAGGCCCCTTAGATCAGGAGAACAGAAGGTCTTGCAGGTTCCCAAACCTAACATCCCACACAGCCAGCTTCTTTACTCATTCTCAATAGCCAATAATTGGAATACTCTGCCTCTATCCCTTAGATCATCTCTTAATCCCACCCATTTCAAAACCACCTTTCCTCATGCTGGAAGTGTACCAAGCCCCCCTCCCCGAATGTGTATGTCACACTGCCTCTTGTCAACACTATTTCTGTATGAGATAGTACTGTTATGGATAGAGATTATAGACTCAGTAGCTTTGTAGATCCTTACTTTATGCTGATAGTTCAGGTTATATTATTGTTTTAAATTATCCTTTTGTTCATTTCACTCATAGGTTTTCATCTACACTTTGTATACCTTTTTCTTTATAATTTCAATTTTGCAATTCAAACTTAATTTCTTGTATTGTGGAGCTTTTCTCCCCGGGCCTCCATTGAAAATGGGTTCTGATCAGCCCAGCAGACTTTCCCAGTAAACAAAATGAAAATAAATAAAATGCAAATAAATCAATTCCATTAAACCAATGAAACAATGTCTTTGGTGAAGTAAATAAAAAACACTGGCTGCCAGCAATATTCAAGAACAAGAATAAGCTGTCATCCATAATTTTCTTTAGCTTTTTCCAGTTAGAAGCAGTCATACCTGAGAAGTGTTTCCTTTATGTTTAAATCATGAATGATAATATTTAAAGATACATGCATAGTTGTTCCTGTAGAAGCATAAAGTGTAAATTCACTTTTTTAATATTTATGTAATTCTCATTTTCTGGCACTGTATTGTTACATAAATAAATGAGGACAATAGCCCTCAAATATTATTCCAACCTATAACCATGTTTCCTATCTGCTAAGCTGCAGAACACATGAACATATGAAATGAGATAGCACATTATGTTATTATTCTTATTACTGACTGTTTAATTTAAGGTAATGCATGTGGCCTAGACCCCTCTCTGGTATAACAAGGAATTTACTCTGGCCAAATTTAGAAAGGTGTCTGGGTCAAAATGTTAACTATTAAAACCTAACTCTTTTACTCACTGCCTCATAGTCTTACTAATTAACTGCCTGAGAGACTGATTCACTCACTCACTCACTCACTCACTCACTCACTCACTCACTCACTCACTCACTCACTCACTCACTCACTCACTCACTCACTCTTTCTTAACCCTTATGTCATTATATAAACAAGGAAGTACTACTACATGATTTTATGCATTCAATGTTTTATTAGGTATCAAATGTATCCACTTTACCATTTATCAGTAAATCTATCAGTGCATAAACAAAACATGCATCTGAATCTTTTGTCATTCTTATTAATGTGAATGGCTGTTGTCTGATCTAACTTGATTTTTTGACAAAAAAAATGTTATATATGTTATAAGATAATCATTTGCTAACTAATGTCGTCAAATGGATAATATAAGTCAGAATTTAAAAATAAGGTTCATGAGTTTGTACTCTGTTTTTCTTTCTTCTGAAAGTCCTGAAAGAGTACAACTTCCTTTTTGTAGCTGGTGAATTTTATCTATTACTTTCTCAGTTTCTTTATTCTTGCAGATGGCTACTACCAAACACTGATTCACATTTTACAGGACTAACACGTGCATTTGGTTTTTGAAAATAATTGTTTGATTTTTTTTCCTTTTTGACAACTACATAATGAGTGCTCACTTTCTGAAGTATTTCATTGCAAAGCTGAATATGATTTTATTATTTTTTGTTTTAATGCTGTAACCTGCGTTGCCTTAGTATTCCTGCCTTTATTTCTTTCCACTTCTCTTTTGATGAGCAATATATTTGCATAATTTTAAAGCAGGACTTTTCTTCTTAATTTTCTTTGTCCCAGCTATTTATGCTCTTGCATGCAGCATACTTACTTGTTATTAATGAGCTGCAGATATAACCTCATGTTATCCATTTTATTATAAAAATTCTAATAAACTGCAGTACTTTAAAATTAAAGTAACTGATGTTTGCATGACACTAATCTAAAAGGAAAAAAATCCACATTACACTGACAAAATTGTAATGCCGACAACATTGATTTGACTATCACTGTGAACATGTTTATATTTGTTTAAATATTTCACACATTTGCAACTTCTGTCAGTCTTAGTTTCACTGTACATATCTTCTATGGGTACTATCCATCACCTGCCAGCCAAGCTGTACATAATTATGAAAACCAACTGCCCACAAAAATGAGACGAGGCAACATTTTACTGCATTGTCTTCCTGATGGTGAAATTGGTTACTCTGACAAACTTCCACAAAAAAGAAATAAGTAAAATATTAGATGCTTTTAATTACATTAAGCTACTATATGGACAATGTGTATATGTAATTCAATGAGTCATTAATGTAAAATGACACATATATGAGATGCAAAAATTAATTCCTACTATGGCTATGGCAACATACTTGCTTGATAATATTTTTCATTGCCCTATCTTGTTTGAAGCAGATATCATCACCTTGTGTTGTTTTAAAGCAGAATGTTATATTCAGGTAATGAAACTATCTGTCAAACACAGGAAAATACATTTCTGAAAGTTTTGTTTTATTTACTGTCCTCAGGAAACACTATTAAGCAAATAGCATAGCCAAATCTAAAATGCACTTCAGACTTTATAGAAATGCTATTTTCTCTGCAATTGCTTAAGCTTCTGAATTTTTTTTTTTTGCAGTTCAAAACAGTCGTACATTATTAAGGACTGATAATAAAACAACAACAAAAAAGTGATTTTCTTGTCTGCGGGTCAATAAAAGTGAGGGCAAGCATCATGCTGTGATGAGAATACATAAAGAAATTACAATGAATAAGATTCAAACCTTTCATATCAACCCAAGAGGATATAAACAGTGAGGGCATGCCATTTTTTTTTTAAGGCAGAGACAAAAAATGATGACAAAGAACCCAAAACCTTTAAAAGATTATGCATAGCATATTACATGCAAGGACAACAGACATGTAAACCTGATAGAATTTTGTATTACCATAGTAACAATACAAAAATATTTACATATATGTTATATGCTGATTAGAATAATAACACATCAAAACACTTTGCTGCATGTAGTTAAATGTCAAGCATGGGCACATTCAATTTTTTTTTAATGAGGACTTTAAGGGACACAATAAAGATTAAGAAATTGACATACATGTAGATCAAGATTCATAAACTTTTTGTGCATTGCATAGAACAAATTACAATGGGTAATAGCAATACACAGGGTGTGGGAGATTCTGAGAAACAAATTCTTGGCTGCACAAGGGCCAAACTAATGAAGTAAATAGTGCATCCTAATGAGTGCATGATGACTTAGATAGGAGAAAGTTCTGGAAATAAGCCACATGATTTATACAAATGATTAGATGTAAAATGTTGAACCATTTAGAAAGCCTTAAAAAGGACACAATGCAGATAAAGTGAAAAGCTGTTATTTACACTGAGAAGCACCAAAAACTTTAGGGTAGCAGTGCTTGCACTGGCAGCTTTGACATTTTAGCAACATGTGTTATGGGCTGCAGTTGTAGTCAGTGCTCAGAGTGTTGTGACTCACGGTCATCAGTGATAATGGAGGACATAGATACAGCCTCTAAATGCCATCATTTTTTGATTAGCAAATTATGCTATTTTTATCCCCTGGATTCAGCAACCCTCAGTGTAAGAATAGAGTTATTCTTACACGGAGCACCCCGTGTCTGTATAGAACAGCAGAGCGCCTTGCATATGCATGAATGCATGCTGCTGTATTCTTACACTGGTCTTTGTACGAGCATAGGCGGCATGTCTGAGAGCAGCGCTCTTACAATATACATGCCTCCTGCACTCCAGAGTTGCTGCATGGCAATACAAAAGCAGAAAAAGTGTCCGCAGACACCTGTTAGTGTCTGTGGACATACCTCACAACCTCTTAGAGCAAAAAATCTGGACAACACCTACAATGAAGAGGGAACAAATAGGGACAGATTTTAAATATTGCTCTTAAAAAGTTAGAAAGTTGATAGCATAATAGGTTTTGCATTAGCATGAATTTTCTGAAGGATGTGGAGTCTTAAACTCAAATGTTTGTCATTATACTGACGTCAATCCTCAGCTATTTGCCAGAAATGTACAGATTTTAGGAGGAGCACACCAAAAATGAGGCAAAAATCTGAACATTCTGTGAAAATCTGTACAGGGGAGAGGTATGACTGTGGAGCTTACCTCTCAACTATTCTTGAAATGTGTACAGATAGTTGACTCATATATTTTGGTGTGTTCCTGTTAAAATGTGTACCTCCCTGACTCCATGGTATCAAAACATTAAGCTAATGCAACACCTGTTTATCCTATCAACTTTCTAAGTATATAAGAGAAATACACAAATAATGGTGCAGAAAGCAATGTGCAAACCCCTACAGTAAATAAAAATAAAACACATGTATTTTTTTTCTGTCCGCAATAAAGTTTAAGCATAGCTGAGGGGGAGTGCACCTAGCTTACACATCCCAATGAGCTAAATACAAATATATGGCCAAAGCAGTATAAAGTGAAATAGTGTAGTGGTTACAGCTTTCGTTTAACAAGCAAGCATTCATGGTTTAAGTCTCCATTCAATCCATTAATTTTATCTGTTAAAAAAGCAGGAAAATATATTTTGTTATCAGTAGGTAGTGAATAATATATACATTTGTTAACTAGGGTAGTGTAGCAGGTCCAAATGTGAGGTGTCAGTGTAGTACAGAAGTGAAACCCTCATAGAAACACAAGTGTCCCATTGGTCTATATTATAAGATTGACGGTTGTAAACATCGAACACCATATGGTCAACACCATATGGTCAATGTCTTCAAACATCGCACTTATAAAAAATACAAAAGAAAAAAGTACCCTAATGGGTTTAAGCAGGAGGGCAAGCTCCCTGCACCCCCTACACCCCCCGCTACTTAAATATACTAACACCGAGACTGCACTACATTGTAGTTAACAGAAATCTCCCCTTACGGAGATTTCCGTTTACATGTTCAATGTTGTGCACTTTTGCTAGTCTTGTGTCGACAATATCAGCTTCGATATTGTTGGCTTTCGAGAAGATAATATAGACCCGTGTCCCATACAGCATAACCACAAAATAATATATTGTTATGAAAGCACATAAGAGGATGTTATGGAAGTTGACATACATATCATAATATGTCATTTATGAGAAATCAACCCCACAATGCTGATAGTCTGTAAAAGGAAAGCTGAACAATGCTGATGTGCTCAGCTATGCTTAGCCAGTATAAGCATTGCTTAAATGTAAATTGTAAGCAAGAATTAGCATAGCTAAGTGGACTTGCACACTGGTAAGCAGTGATTAGCATCTACCCCTTTAAGCAATGCATATACCAGCTAATTGGGTTTGCCCAGTGCTTAGCTTAGCATATTCCAAACCATCCAATCACGGCAAAGGGTGGAAAATCAGCCATATTTAAACATTGCAGGTAGGAATACAGCTCATAACTGGTTGTAGCTCCCCACTGTAGGCATTGTGACTGGTGTTGGAGAGGGTGTGCTCTTTCAGCCACAGCTCTGGGGCATACAGGAGTGCAGGGGCATGGTCGGACTCCTTCTAAAGAAACATTATATGAGACTGCTGCAGGACCAGTACTAGGGCTTCCATTACAAAGCAGAAGCCTGGGAAAGTCTTGCTCATGATCTCATCAGCACCACTGGCATCCCTCAGACTGGTGAGCAGGTCCAGCACCACGTTGCCAAATTGAAGCAGAGGAAGTGGGAGCTCTTGGACCAGTGGGTCCAAGATTCACTGCACAGGGATGTCCTAGGTGTGTGTAAGTATTAATATCAATAACTGTTTATCAAAGTCCAGCATGTGTATGTAATGGATAGGTATGCATAAATGTTTCTCTATCTTCTTTACAGCTCCAGCTGATCAGGCTGCAAAACAGGAATGCAAGCGGGCTGCTAAGGCTGCATTGTGAGGCTGGAGAGTAACAATCTAGCTTGTAGTATTAATACCAAATAAATATAAAGGAATAGAATGTCACCTTGCAGTATTAAAAATGGGTATGGTTTGTACTGAATAAACCAGATAATATTACAGTAATAGTCCCATATAGGTTATATTTAAACAAAACTGTAACTGCCTGTCAATAAAACCCAAAACCCTGGACTGGTTGTGTTTACTTTGGTGTTGTATGAATTGAAATGTGTACAGGTTATGCACAGCAACTATAACTCTGAAAGAATTAAACAATAAAGTCTCATCTGACAAGTTAGTGCCTTTGTAAGACACAAGATTAACTGATATGAAATGTTTCATGCACCAAAATCTGATATCTGAATAGTAATGCTGTGTTAACCGCTGTTTTCCACACTGTGCTATGTAAAAAGGTATGTATAGGAATGTATGTATAAGAATCGTAATTACAAGATCAGATTGTACAACCAAGAGAGTATTAGACAGAAAACATTCAAGGAGGAGACAGTAGTTTCTCAATAGCTTGTTCTGATGAAACACAAAAACCTCTGTTGTATTTTATGCACAAACAGGCATGGTTTTAATACAGGGAGTGGCAGTAAACTGTATGGATAATTTCACCTAGGATTTTGTGAATATGTGTGGAAACAGTCAGGTAGTGTTAACAGAAATTTCCTCCACAGGTCTGCCAGTTAAGAAAAGGTATAAAGTAGCTACAAGAAGGCTGTAGTTATACTGTGTTCAACATCAATGGTCCATCTCCAAGGCGGCAAATGACAGTAAGATAAGTACATACACCAAGCAGTCTCCCCCAAGAAGTGTTCAAGTGTCATGCTCTCACAGCTACTATTTCATGCTGCCAACAACCAGGGTGACCAATAGAAATCAAGGCAGAGTATGGCAGTAGTGCACACACACACACACACACACACACACACACACACACACACACACACACACACACACACACACACACACACACACACACACACACACTATGAGTGCACATATGTAACCATGACTATGTGAATATGGGTAGAAACAGTCAGGTAGTGTTAACAGAAATTGCCTCCACAGGTCTGCCAGGTAAGAAAAGGTATAAAGTAGCTATAAGAATCTGTAATTATACACTGTGTACAAACATACCACTGCCCAACCCAAGCCCATAGGTTTTTTCTGTAATAATACCTGTAGAGTAATGATTAGAGCAATGCTCATTAAAGCTGTGATCACTGCAAGAATTTACATCTGTTAATTGACATCTCTCTCTCTCTACCTTATCTTCACCAATAATCTAAACACATAAATGAATGGGTATGTTTTTCACCAAATCTACCACTGGGATATGTGTCCTATTGTTCTACAAATATTGAAATGTTTTCCAATTAATGTTCCCTGTTCAAATACTATCATTGGTGGCCTCTTGCTATCAATGTAACCTGCATGCCAGTGTAATGCCCGCTGTGGTTCCATATATGCATGTGTTCTGTTTTCTATCAAAATGCTCCAAATCTGTTGTTTTGTGTTAATGGGAATACTCATGCATGCTGTTAAATCTAATCCTGGAATGTGTTTTTCATGACTAACCAACATGTTCTAAAACTGGAGCACCATAGCACGTCTGAGAAGGACGATCTCAGCGGATCCACCTCTCCCACCAAGTGATGTTGGCATCCTACAGAAAGGCCTCACTGAGACCAATATCTGGTGTCAGAGCCATGGCCTTAAGTTCAATGACAGAAAATGTGTTGTCATCCCCTTTGGGAAAAACCCTGTTCCCATGAATTAGCACATTGATGGTAGTCCCCTGAACAAAGAAGGATTTATAAGAGATCTGGGTACACAGGTTGATGGCAAAGTCTCTTTTGACCACCACATTGCCACTGTGGTCAGAAAGTCCTTTTATGTGGCACATCTCAGTACTAACACATTAGCATCCAGGAAGGAAGAGGTCATTGTCCCCCTGTACTCTTCTTGACACAGTGACACAGTTTGTTTCTGCATGCATATTCTGATGGATGTGAGGTAGGTAAATGAAATGTATGTCTTCATTTTTTGTCAGCAATCATGTCATCACAGTGATTTACCAGAGAAATGAGAATATTCTGTAAACCAGACCAGAAATATGAGCAATAAACCTGGACATCCTGAAACAATCCAGCCAGTTAAGAGGTATGACAGAACCCCTTACTGCAACGAATCTGGACCAAGGCTGACAAAGTGGAGGGTGGAAGCCATGAAAATGGGGATGTATCTGAAGTACTGGCATAGATAAGCTAACACAGTTGCTGTGGTAACACCCTCCTGTGTGCTCTAACATATATTTAGTGAAATAGCACACGTAATTGAAATAGGAAATCTGCTATTGTTAATTACACATGTATTAGCAGGGATGCAACAGCACTGACAAAGAGACACCAGAGTGAAAGTGCATACCCACTGCCAATATCGCCATAGTCACAGTCACATACCAGTAAGTCAAGTGAACAGTAGAGTATACAGACTGTGTGAACAAATACATCATTGTTTGCCACTCACACACTAGCCCTACAAATACAGTCCCAATTCTCAGTGTAGTCTGAATCCTGACCTTGGTACAGGACATGTCTCAGTCCAGCCCTACAAACACATACAGTCAATAGATCAGCAGAAACTGGAGCAGCATACATAGTCTGATAAAGAAGCAACCAAAACACTTACATCTACCACCCCTCCATACACAGCCGAAATAACATGTACACATAACATGTGTATACAATCCTGACAGTCTGTAACAATGGCCAGAACATACACAGGCCTCTCACATGTACAGTTCACCTTAGAACATATAGGCTCAGGACTCATATATGTGGCCTCTTCCCAGACATATCTGTGGGTCTACTACATCACTGGGAAGGTAGCAGGAATGAAGGCAAGAAATAATGATACAAAATCCATCTGAGCCTCATTGACATCTGGACAAAGCCTGACATCATTTGGGGACAGAGTCACAAACACATGGGTAGACTGGACATATTGCTCTTACATTGAGACAGTTGCAGATGTTACAGGGTAGTGATACCAATAGATGTGAGTATTTATTGACTGCATTCATCAAAGTCCACAACTGATTTACCAAGGACACCAACTGTCTGGGGAACAGAGAAAACTAACAGGCAAACATGTGGCCAGTCTGTGGACAGCATGCCAGTGGAGAGGTATGTCAGAGACATATCACTGTCAGTCATGAAGTCATTCACTAAATACATGTCCACACAAACCCTGTAAATCTATCAATCCACAATATGTATAACAGCAGTCATGACATAAAATTGGTTCACAATTCTGGGATATGTCCCCCATGTTGTTGGCCTGTCTCAACATGTCCTGTCATGTCATGTATTGCCACCTACTGTATGTGAATCTGTAGCCCACCACCTCTGTAATGTCCCTCAGATAGGCAAGAAAAAGGGGCAAGGCACACATTAAGGAATGCCCCATATGTTGGAACTAGCAGCAGTGTCCAGGCCCACAGCACAATACTATGTGGGCACCTACATAGTTGTATGGCCTTAGCAATACCTGACATTTGCACATCTGCAAAGAGGACATACAGAAAGTAGATATCCAGCAGGTTAGGCATTAGGATGAACGTTTTGAAGGCTAGAAGTTTGAAACTGAAAGGAATGCCATTACTACATGACAGCAGTCTTCAATGACATGTCCAAAAAACATAGTAGTCTACAGTTAATATCATATCATATCAATATCCAACAGGAGATACATAAAAACATACAGCTCAAACACCAGGAACAAGATAGTTAGCACTATGCATGCAGGGGTGTATGGTTCAAGTACTACAATCTGCAATCTACTTTTACTTGGAAAAGCACTATTAAAAGTACTAAATAATACAATCTGTGTTCAACTATTTTGTCAACCAGTGCGCTGTAGCTGGTATAAGCAAGTGTGACTGCATATAACCTGGGATACTACCCATGTATAAAACAAATATAAAAAAAGATGGTGGTACTACCCATGTATACCCAAGTGTCCCATACAGTATAGTCACCCCCTTGCTACTGTAATGCCAGCACATAGAAGCATGTTATGTACAGGAAATTAAATACACTTATTAAAGATGTCATTACCCTGCTAATTTATCAGACTGGAATGTGATGAATGGTTACCAGGGCTGAGCTATGCTTAGCAGGTTTAAGCATTCTTAAATGTAAATTCTAAGCAAATGTGATAATTTATCCCCTAGGGGGGTTAAATGAGGAGTGTAATGGTAGCATCCCGGGTTATATTCAGTCAAACTTGAATGTTACACCAGCTACAGTGCACTGGTTGACAAAAATAGTTTAACTCATATTGTATTATTAAGTCAGTACTTTTAACAGTGCTTTTCCAAGTAAAAGTAGAATTTTTCCCCCCCGGGCCTCTGCTGAAAATGGGCATAAATCCAGTCGGACATTCCCGGTAAACAAATATAAAATAAATAAAATGAATAAATAAATGAATAAATTTGCGCACTGGTAAATGAAGTCTACTTGGTGTAAGCGCCTATTCATTTAGCTGTACGTTAGCAACACTTATCACCACGCAAACGCACTTAAAGCTGCTCAAAACTGCCTTAGTCACTCTGTATCCAACAGTCCTTGTTCTGCCTAGCAATAAAATAAACAGCCCTTGCAGGTCTCTAACCCAGGACCCTGCACACCATAGTCACCACAATTTACCAGTAAGCCATCTGAGATGTATGGGTTCAGGATGTTTTCTCAAACATATTCTAGTTTACAGCCAGTTTACAATAGGGAAGAGACACTGTGCAATTAGGAAGGATTGGTATCTACAAATATATATCTGAAAAGAAACATATACATAGAGAGAGAGAGAGATAGATATGTATGGATATATATATATATATATATATATATATATATATATATATATATATATATATATATATATATATATATATATATATATATATATATATATATATATATATATATATATATATATGCGTGTGTTTGTATGTATACAAATATATACATTAGATATATATATATATATATATATATATATATATATATATATATATATATATATATAGCTAGATATAGATATAAATATATATGCAGACATGTCTCAAAATGTCTATACAAACATATGCTGCTGATACCCAAGCCATAACTGGGGCAGCATGCACAGTTGAATACAGAAGGACCCATGACACTCACATTGCCCCACCCCCACAGTCCAAATAAATAAGTGAACAGTGCACTGCTACCAAATCATGATAGGCCTTACACAATGGCCAGACATGCTATAACCTCTTCGCAAAACAACTAAAATGACTGAACGTAGCAAAGAGAAATACAACTAGCCAGTAATTCACACATGTTTATTATACTCTGATGTCATGGCCAAATCCTTCAAGGAGTAAAACATTACAAAAAATACTTGTCTTAATCACAAGAAGCAATTAACACTTAATTACATAATTAAATACACAGCCTCCAATTCCACTCCTCATTTAACCCCCTAGGGATAAAGTATCACATTTAATAATAGTACATTGATTCTGTACATAACAATTATTCTTTTATGAATGTTTCATCAAACTGAGGAACAGACTTTTTCCAAAACAGTACCTTGGAACCCAGTACCCACCCCATGGTGAGATTTATTCAAATGTACAGCTATAGAATTGTCTTCTTTCTTATCAGTAATATGTCTGACATGTTCTAACATCCTAGTTTTAAAACGTGCTACTCTCCCCCATATAAAATATGTTACAAGGGCATCTAAGAGCATTCTCTATACACCAACCTCTTAAATGTGCAGACTTCAACATGTTTTCCAACCTTTCTCCTCAGCAGGAATGACAGCACTAAATAATGATAGAACATTATAACTATCAACCTCCTACTGTATGACATCTGGACAAAGCCTGTCATAATTGGTGGACAGAGGCCCAAATACATGGCCATACTTGAAATATTGCTGTTGTACACTGAGAGAGTTGCTGGCGTTACAGAGTTTATTGTAACATATCTTTTCTGAGGGATATAAAGTCAGAAGAACAAATGGATGCAAGAATTTACTGATTGCAATCACCAGAGTATGCTACTGGTTTGCAAAAGACAACACCTGTCTGGGGCACAGACCAAAAATAACAGGCTAACCTCTGGCCATTATGTGGATATCCCTACAATTGAGAGCTAGGCAGAGACAGAACTTTGTCAGACTGAACCCCATGTTGAAGTAGCATGTTCAGACAAACCCTGTTAAACAAGCAGTATTCCAAACATATAACAGCAATACTCACATTCTGCCCCTAAGTCTTGAACCTTCTCCAACATTTATTTGGCTTGTCTCCACAAGTCGTGTTGTAAGAGGTATTAGCTCACACACCTCCAGGATGTCTTCCTCACAGGTATGGGAAAGGGCCAATGCCCACACGGATTACTCAATTATAAGAGTGTGTTACCATGACATTGGCTATTGGAAGAACTACACAGCTGCTCTGCATGCAGTTAGCAAGTGGGGAACACCAACTGGTGTGCAGGCCATCACCTGGTGATGAGCATCACTTACAAAAGCCATGCTGCTACCTAATCAAACCAGCTCTATCCCTGTATGCACAGAGAGAGAGAGACAGAGAGAGACAGAGAGAGACAGAGAGAAAACAAATAAAAGAAAAACTAGAAAACAGAAAAGAGAAGAAAAAAAAGATATGTGAAACATGTAAGCATGTAATTGAATGCAGTACTTGGTCTGTAATAATGGGAAATATGATTTGGAAGACTATATGTCCCAACAAGACTTACTGTACTAATGTCCTGCTGAACAGCTGCTATTGCCATAGCATCTGACCCTCCCTGGAGTGGGTGAGATCACAGCCATACCTCTCAACTATACAGATCTTCACAGAATGTCCAAATTTTCCCATCATAGTTTTTTGTCTGTTCCTCCTAAAATCTGTACTTTTCTGGCAAATAGCTGAGGATTGAAGTTATTAAGTAATGACAAACACTTGGGTTTTAGACCCCACATCCTTAAGAATATTCATGGTAATGCAAAATGTATTATTCTATAAACTTCCTAAGTTTGCAACAGGAATATTTAAAATCTGTCCCTATTTATCCCCTCATCATTTTAGGCTTTTTCCAGATGTAATGCTCTAAGAGGTTGCAAGGTAGGATCACAGCTCAGGAGCCTGACTCACCATGGGAAAGGACAGATCACATATGGCAAACGCTGGGGTATCTGTCAAACAGTTATGACTGTGCCACTGCTAGGCCAGTTAATGGGATGTTGACCATATCCATATGTTACCTGTGAATATGAGTATGACACGTGTTTGTCTTGTAAAGCTAAAAGACCTTTATAGGGCATTGCTTAGTAAAGTCCTGTTTCAGATATGTGTGCTGAACTGCATGTGATATATTGAATTAATAATATTTAACTGTACAGTGTTCTGCTGGAGAATAAGCACATTTGTGACTGATATCTGTAGTCAAATACACATATACTTTTGTTATGTCAGCCATACCATTGGCAAGTCTGTGAGCAATGACAATGTAACATAATAGCTTACTTATGACTGTTGGACATCTTCCAGGTTATCACAGTGATGTCAAAGCCTACTGTGCAATCAACTTACTAATGTATGGTGCAGCTATATTAATACAGTATCAATACTGATGTCCCTTTTGTCATCCATTTATGTATGCCATTGTCCAGAAGTCCTGCTATAACAGGTTGAGAAGTATGATTGAGCAGCAGGAATATAAATACAGTGAGCCATATGAACATAGAACAAAACGGTGTTCTTACACGAAAAGTGATAAGAGACCTGCCTACCCTCCACTAGGAGATTATTATCCACCAGGGACCTAAGGACCCACCCCAATCATCCAGCTGTAACATCACATCATAAGTGTAAACCGGTGTTCTTACAAAAAAAGTGATAAGAGACCTGCCTACCCTCCACTAGGAGATTATTATCCACCAGGGACCTAAGGACCCACCCCAATCATCCAGCTGTAACATCACCTCATAAGTGTAAACCGGTGTTCTTACACGAAAAGTGATAAGAGAATATGTGCAATTTCCTGCCTACCCTCCACTAGGAGATTATTATCCACCAGGGACCTAAGGACCCACCCCAATCATCCAGCTGTAACATCACCTCATAAGTGTAAGCCGGTGTTCTTACACGAAAAGTGATAAGAGAGTATGTGCAATTTCCTGCCTACCCTCTACTAGGAGATTATTATCCACCAGGGACCTAAGGACCCATCCCAATCATCCAGCTGTAACATCACCTCATAAGTGTAAACCGGTGTTCTTACACAAAAAGTGATAAGAGACCTGCCTACCCTCCACTAGGAGATTATTATCCACCAGGGACCTAAGGACCCACCCCAATCATCCAGCTGTAACATCACCTCATAAGTGTAAACCGGTGTTCTTACACGAAAAGTGATAAGAGAGTATGCGCAATTTCCTGCCTACCCTCCACTAGGAGATTATTATCCACCAGGGACCTAAGGACCCACCCCAATCATCCAGCTGTAACATCACCTCATAAGTGTAAACTGGTGTTCTTACACGAAAAGTGATAAGAGAGTATGTGCAATTTCCTGCCTACCCTCCACTAGGAGATTATTATCCACCAGAGACCTAAGGACTCACCCCAATCATCCAGCTGTAACATCACCTCATAAGTGTAAACAGGTGTTCTTACACGAAAAGTGATAAGAGAGTATGTGCAATTTCCTGCCTACCCTCCACTAGGAGATTATTATCCACCAGGGACCTAAGGACCCACCCCAATCATCCAGCTGTAACATCACCTCATAAGTGTAAACCGGTGTTCTTACATGAAAAGTGATAAGAGAGTATGTGCAATTTGTAAGTCTGGCTTTATAGCTAAATCATTTCACTGCTTTAATCATTGTTGTTGTTTATTGTAAGCCTCACAGCCTAAACACTCAGTAGCCATACCCCCCCTAAATCCAGTAGTCTACGAATAATCCCTCTCATACTTCTAGTTTTATTAACCCATTCTCATAGATTGTCTTTCTAGCCCTAGTCTAGACTTGCCCGATTTTTTTCCTCACCTCTGTGGTTATGAACCTGACTGCCCACTAGGTGGCACCCTCCTATCTGCTCCTTTCTTGTAGCCCCTCATCCTCATAAGGCTCTCTTCTTTTTAAACTCCTTTTTAGCATTCTTACAATTGACCCTACCTATTACCTGCTCTGCTATACTTTCCCACCTTCTGCCTTACAAATCACTTATACAACTTCTTACTCTTCTACACAGATCACAAACCTACTTACCCCTGCAGCCACTCCTTCACAATCAGAATTCCACTGATTGTTCACCTTGACTGTCTCACTCAACTGTCCAAACCCACTCCGTTCGCCCTGCAGGCTCACTCCGCTCCCCTCCCTACCCCCAATTTCCACCCACCCCCAGGGGTCCTCAATTTATTTTCACTAACCACACCCCCATTTTACCTATACCAATCAATTAGCTCTCCTTATTACCACTCCTCACCAAACTTATTCACTTACCTCTCCTAGCCATATCATATATCCACCCCACTTTTACAGTTTCAACTACCCAGCTGCTATTACTACATACCCCTATCTATCTTCACATCTTATACCAAGATCATGGCCAATGTTTCCTACCTAACTCAACTAAAATTCATAGCCTTTGTTTCGCTCCTACCTCCTCTAATAACTATCTACACATTAACCTCTTATGAATAACCACTTCACCCAAACCTTCTACTGCCCTCCAGGCTCACTTCTACACCACTACTACCTATCTCCCTTTACAGCTTTAACACCACAATTTGTCTCTGCTACCTGCAAGCCAAATATCACAGACTAACCCATATAAAATATAATACTCTCCATGCAAGAAAAACACTTTTTTATTTCCTTAAATTTAACAACCCCACATATAAAATACTCCACCTAGCCCTGCTAGATGGAGACATTCATCCTAATCCTGGCCCAAACAATATTCCTGACACTGTACAAATCACCTCTAACATAACTCTTACATATACGCCTAATAAGCCTCCAAACTCTCTTTCAATAGCACATCTTAACATTCGAAGCATTAAAAACAAGACTGCCCATCTTCATGCCCTACTAGAATTCTACCAATTTGATTTCCTATGTCTATCAGAAACATGGCTAAAACCATCCATTAATGACAATGAACTTACCCCACCTGCCTACAGTATCCTAAGAATGGACCGTATTAACAAAAAGGAAGGGGGTGTTGCAGTCCTCTATAAAAATAATCTACAAGTCACCACATCTAACATAAATCTACCTATATTTAATAACTCTGAAATATTTCTCACTAAACTTCAAATCAACAAATTCAAATCCATTAACATCGCTTGTATTTACCTTCCCCCTGGTAATAACATTAATACCCTTGAAAGCATTCTTAACAGGATATCAATCAATCTTCTACAAGAAACTTTAGTACTTGGGGACTTTAGCATCGATTGGAAGTCCTGCAGTACCCCTCATCCCACCACCCACATTAATCTTTATGGCTTCTCACAAGTCATTACCTCCCCTACAAGAATTAATAAAACCAACAACAAAGAAAGTACATTAGATTGGATTCTTACAAACTCTCCACATCTCATATACAAAGCAGGAACCCTCCCTGATGATCTCAGTGATCACTCACTCACTTATATCATCAGACACAAAACTAACATACCTAACCCTACTACTTATCGTACAATCCGGACTAAAAAATTCTTCAACCCTGAACTTTTCCAGCTAGTGCTCAAACACTGTGATTGGTCACCACTAAAAACACTCCCCTAGATAAAGCAGTTGACTACTTTAATTCCACATTCTTATCCATCCTTGACCAACATGCCCCTGTACGCTCTATTAGAAGTAACACTAAACCTGCCCCATGGCTCACCAAAGCAACTAGACAGAAAATTCTCCTCAGAAACAAATCTTGGTCAAAATGGCACACTACAAGGAATTCAACAGTCCACCAAACTTTTAGACAACTAAGAAATACTACTAAAAAAGTTATCCTGCTAGATAAAAAAAACTTTTATATCCAACTACAACAAACTAACCAAAGGAATCCACATAAATTTTGGTCCAGCATCAACAAACTCCTACACCCAGGTCAAACTATTACACCTATCCCACAAGGCTCCAACCAAGATAATCCAACACAAACTGCCAATGCCTTTAATTCTTTCTTTACAGATACCATTCAAACACTAGCTAAACAATTATCCCCAACTTCCCCTAATCTAACCACCTCTCCAACTTACCCAATTCCATTATTTCAGCTTAAACCTGTTCCTACATCCTTCATTTGCTCTCTTCTAGGAAAAACTGAAACCTAATACCCCCTCTGCTGACCATCTACCTGCTGAATACCTGCAAAAAGGTGCCAAAGCCATAGCCCTCCCCATTTCCATACTTATAAACAGAACTATAACCGAAGGAAATATCCCATCTATCTGGAAAATCTCACACATCATCCCCCTTTATAAAGGTGGTAACTCCATTGACATTTCAAACTATAGACCAATAGCCTTACTCTCTCCACTAGCAAAAATAATGGAAAAATGTGTCCAAAAGCAACTACTCACCCATCTTATTGATAATAACTTACTTGCCAACTGTCAACATGGATTTAGACCTAACCACAGCACCACCACAGCCCTACTCTCCTTCACAGACTGTATAAATTCTAACCGTAATAACAATACCCTTTCCTCTTCTGTCTTCATTGATTTATCTAAGGCTTTTGATATGGTTAACCACCAGCTCCTTATTGAAATACTTAAATCTCTTTCTCTTGATACTTTAGCATTACAATGGTTCAAATCCTACTTTGAGAATAGACAACAAGCAGTACTATGGGAAAGCAACCTATCTTCTCACCTCCCCATTTCCCTTGGTGTCCCCCAGGGCTCCATTTTAGGCCCATTGTTATTTTCCATTTTCATTAATGACCTCCACCTAGCAATTCCACATGCAACCTGCATTCAATATGCAGACGACTCCACCATTATTTACTCAGCTAATACTCCTACCGAGCTACAATCCCTTACACAAAATGCATTTAATACAGTTGAACAATGGTTTTTAAACTGTTGCCTTCTACTTAACCCTAAAAAAACTAAACTTCTACTTTTTACTCCTACTCGTAGGTCTGCCCCTCTTCACTTTACTCTTACATCCAACAATGGGACTCTCATATCTGCTGACACAACCACCGAACTTCTTGGAATAACCATAGATAATAATCTAAACTTCGACACTCATACTAACATCACTATAAAAACAGTAAATAATAAACTGGGATCCCTTTACAGAATCAAACCCTTCCTTACTCCTTCAACCAAAATCGCTATAGCTAGAACTCATTTAATCACTACATTACTCTATGCTTCACCCATATACACCAATCTCTCAAAAAACAACCTAAACAAACTTGCTACTACCTATCACAGCATTGCTAGATTTGCCACAGGATCTCCTTTTAGAACACATCACTGCAACAACCTAAAACAACTATGATGGCTAGAGTTTCATAACCAGATACTATTTCAACAACTCACTATTATCCATAACAGCTTGTACTACCCCACCTATACACCTATACTGACTACTCTCATTACCCCCTACAACAATCTTAAGAACCTACGCTCCTCTAATAAGCCACTTATTATTATCAACAAATCCAACAACTCAGCTGGAGATTCACTGTTCTCTAACTCTGTAAGCAAACACTGGAACAGGCTTCCCTCTGAACTCCTATCTATGTCCTCCATAAGACTCTTTAAACTGAAAATAAAACAATTTCTCAGTACTCACTGGCTTTGCCCTTGTACTAACCCTGACTAACTGTCTTCTCTTCTATTTCCTATGTATTCTCTGCTCCTAACAAGAGTATATTCTACTTACTTACATCCTCTTGCTGTTTCCTATATATCTTTATTTCACTGTATCATATGATGCATTTGTATAATTAATCAACTGTTTATACTTTTTTATCCTGCTTGCAATTGAAAACAACTATTTTGTTTTTATATTTATTGCATTGCATATCACCTCATCATGAGCTAGGTATGCTTGTAATGACAACTGTACCTAATCTGTATGACTGTAATCTGTTTAGACCCTTTTTAACTACCGTTATAATTCTTTGAATTTGTGATAATTATTACAATTACATATTGTGTCTGTGTATGGCTGTAACTGTTTAGAGCTATTTTACTACTGTTATACTTCTTTGAACTTGTGATTATTTTTTACTGTATAAAATTGTCTGTGTTGGAGCTTTTCTCCCCAGGCCTCTACTGAAAATGGATTTTATTCCAGTTAGACTAGCCCGGTCAACAAATGCAAAATAAAAATAAATAAAAATAAATAAATGTATACCAGGTATTCCCTGAGCACATGTATGTATGAGTATGTTCATCTGGAAGGCACAAAACTAATAACATGGGTTTCACACAGTCAGGTAAATAGGTTGTGCATGTTGCACATGTGTGTAATATTAGTGTAAGTGCATACAACAGACATAAATGTGTACAGCTACCAGTTTTTGCATTGCCCTGACACTGATATGGGTACTAGAATAGGCATGATTATCAGGTAATAATCGGATAAGTGTCCAACTGTGTTATGACCCTCTGTCCATGCCTACCACTAACAGCTATATCAACACCTATATACAGTGGACATCAAATGTGTACACACCCCTGTTGCAATGCCAGGTTTGTGTGCTGTATGACAATGAGGCCACAGAAAATCATTTCAAAATGTTTCTAATCTTAAATGTGACCCCTAACCTGTACAATTCTATTGAAAAACAAAGCTGTTTCAAGGAAGGTGAGCAACTGTTGCCAAGTGAAGATGTGTTATGATGTTAGAGTCCAAACCAAAATGAATGAATGCTGTAACGATCTCAACAGGTGCTTACACAATGTATCAGTTTAAGGGTGTGCACCCTCATTTATCTGGCTTATTGTACTGATTATTATTTCCATATGTTTTTACAGCAAGGTTTTTATGTTTTCAATTGAAGTGTACAGGCTATAGGTCACATTAAAGGTAGGAATTGTTTTGAAATGAGTTATTGTGGTGTCATGTTTCAATTGCACAAATACAAGGCATTGTAACAGGGGTGCGTACACTTTATATCCACTGTAACTATATGGATTCAGCAGTACCTGACCTGTAAATCCAGCCTCCACCAAGATTGAGTAATCTCCTTTGGTGGACAGCAGCAATACACAAACCATGTAATAGGTTGCAGCATTGGCTGTACAGGGACACATAGGTGCAGGCAGCAACATGTTAGCAAGTCCACCTCTATGTCAGCAAGCATGTAAGTTCACAGGTGACTTCCTGTAAGGCTGACTACAACTACAAATCAGACATATCCACACCACCAAGGTCAATTGCAACAGTGTCTCCACATATGTTGTCAGTCTTAGAGGCAACAACACATTTTACCCTATACAAGGGGTAAAGCACACCTCATACACACATGCCATTGATATATGCAGCCTGCATCAGACAGGTTAGGTGGGAACATTGCCACCCTGTCCACCCCATTTTTATAGGGGGATATGCACATCAACCACACTCCTCCCCTCTGCAATGGTGAGCATGTACATAGTGGCTACTGATGGCAACAACAGAAAGTCTCCATGGGGCATAATAACATCACTGTCTGCCTCCTACATGAACTCAGGCATGTGCTCACAGCTCCATCACACACTACAGTCAAACACAGACGTGCCACCTTCCACACACCATTCACATGGAAGATGACCGCTGTCATCCCTCTGCACAGAAATGAATGGAGGATAGCGGATTATGCAATTAAGTGTCCAACATTGGGGGGAATAAGATAGCTTAGGCCCAGGAGTGTAATTCAAGCTGTTATAGCCATGATAGATTAGAGGGTTATGGTGTAGTTTAGATTATTTGAAAGTAATATCCAGTGTTAATGTACAATTTGACAACCATACGAGGTTCTGTGACCTTCTTTCCTGTTTATGTTTTCCATGTAATATGCAGAGGCCTCTCCTCCTGGCATTCTCTGTTGGTAAAAATGACATAATCACCCAATTTGTGATAGAATATTATGGGCTATTATTTGGCCGGAGAACACAAGATGTGTAGGAGAGGACCTCCCTGTGGAATGATCTGGTCCATAGGGTTAATGATGTTGGCCTGCACGGCAGAACTTATGAGCAGGTGTGGCATCGGGCAAGCGACCTTATCCTCCATTCCCGTCAATGGGCTGTTGTTGTAGCGGGGGACCGGCTAGCCATAGGTGGGGGCCCAGCCATCCAGCTCCCACTAAGACCCACCGAGGAGCTTCTCACCAACGTTGGGGCACCCTCCCAATGCACAACCCATGAAGCTGAAGAAAACATTGTGGAGGTGGATTGCACCCACTCAATGGATGAGGAGCGTGCAGGTAAGGTCCCAGTGCACATTACTAGAACACTATTGCTTATCCATTTCTATCTGTATAGTATCTACATGCATATGTCAGATGGGATAGCAGGTCTTGCTGGTGTTTAGTAATGCACAGATGTGCACATCTATGGTAATGGACAGCATAATTTGTAGTATTGGGGGTTGTACTGTTAATGTGCTGAAATGCTGCTTCCACCCTGTACCAAGGCCTCATGAGTGGCTACTGACATTACCTCTCTCCCACAACTATTTAGGTCCCTCTGGTATACAACTGGGACAGCAGCCTATAGCTGGTGAGTATGGAATTGTTTGTTGAGGTTTGACAATACTCCTGCCATGTTAAGGCCATGCTATTTGCCATGCACACATTTATCACACCTACCCATTATGCATGATGTACATGTTCAGTTTTTTTGGTGTTAACTGCACTGTATCCCAGTGGTCACCATGGTGTCATACCTGAAGGGTATTTAAGATTCCTGCAGTATACCTCACAACCTGTCAGTGCAAGATGTGTGGGCAGACACAAATAAAATGTTGGGACAGATGGGCTACAGTAGGGACATGATTGAAACATTACCCTTATATAGTGGATACAACAGTGTGCACACACCTATTAACATGGCAACTGTTCCTGATATATACAAAGACAGACCACAATAATACATTCCACATCTTTTACTACCTGTAATGTGATCCTAACATGAACAATTAACATGTAAAATATAATTATATGTTAGGGCAACAAATATGTGGTATACAAACCTTACAAAGCACTGGATGCATATGTGTGCACACACTCAAAATGACATATTGTCGTGGCAGCTTATGATGTACTGACAGCATTCACACTACTTGAGTACACACCTGCCATCAAATACAGGGCCCCAGTGTCACACCAGATAATGGTCTGCTGTCCAAGAAGTATGTTCATGACATTTCCTCAGTTGCCTACAAGAGAAGCAGCCATGGCTTGCACACATCTTACAAAGCATCAATGGGATCCCATATCTGAAATGTAGCAGTCAGGAGTAGGGAAAAAAAAAACATTACCTCACCATTGCATCTATCATGGAAAACAGTGCAGAGAGTGATCTAGAGGTGTATTAAATATGGGACAATGGTGATGTTAAAAAGAACCAGATCCCCATCCAAAACAGATGACAAAATGTGCAGAAAACTGGTCAGGGAGGCTGCCAGGAGACATGCAGCAACACTGAGGGAATTGCAGGAATGTCTAGCAAGTACTGCCTGTGTAGTACCTGTGGCAACAATCACCTGGATTCTGCATAAGTGTTGCATATGGGGTAGGGTAAGTAGATGAAAGATTTTCCCCACAAGAAACACCATCCAGGGCTGTGTAGAGGTAGCAGAACCATAACATCAAGTCTCCCAAAGGCATGTTTTGCAGTGTGCAATGGTGTCATGAGACCAAGGTTCAAACCGACAGACAATATTCATAAAGATGTGTGGTGCACAACCAACACCTCACGTCACCTCAGGGCCACCATCCCTAACTTGAAGCTTGCTGGTGCCAGTGTACACCTTTAGGGTTACTGTTTATTAGCTGGAACTAGGCCTGTAGACATGGTGGAGGGAACTTGGAACACTGCAAAATAACACTCACGTGTGGCTCACAGTTGTCAAGCATCTGCAATAAGTCTGAGGGTGGGGAGGGGTTTCAGCTTCAAACACAACAGTGAATTGAAGCAATCATCAAAAGCTAGCTAAGAATGGCTGTATCTGAACACATTCGAGGTTATGAATTGGGCCAGACATAACCCAGGCTCAACAACAATAATAAAGCCCCTGTGTGACCTCCAAGGGTTATGCACATGAGCTGGCCTTTCAATCTGGCAAAGTTAGGGGAAATTTGTAGGGAAGACAGACCAAATAGTGCCAAGTTAAGATGTGCCATGCTAGTATACCCCTTCCTAGGAATAGTGACTGCTGTAGTTCACTTAACAGGTGCTTCAACAAACCATTGGTTTAAGGATGCTCACACTTATGCAACCCCATATTGTATGCATTTCATTCAGTATCTTCATGACTAACACATTTGTTTGATTCTTGATTGGATTGCACAGGTCATATGTCACATATCAGGTGTGTGCAATGTTTTCAAATGGAGTAGTGTGGCCCTATTTCATATAGTAGAAGAGACTGGTATGTTAACAGGTGTGTGTACTCTCCTCATATGCACATCAAGCTTTGAAGGTCATTGGTGTAACCGGATTTTATTGCACATATATGCACTGCTGATAATGAGATCTGCAAATCAAATGTCAGTCATAAATTAGTGACATCAGTTCTCATATCATCCCAGTTATGTGTCACACAAGCACATAAGAGTTGTGAGGAACAGGGCAAACATAACTGCCAGACATCTACACATTCAGCAATGATTTGTACAGTTGTGAGGTATGGTCTACAGTAGATGCCAGTGTGCTATACAGGTGCACAGCAATAATGTGTACATGGGAGCGGTATGTTCCAGGGGAAGGGACATCACCTACTAACATGACTCATGCATCACAGAGATGTATATTGTTAGTAGCAGGGATTAAGAATGGCTGCAATGCATGATGTTGAGTGCCATGTGTCATGCATGTCAACTGTTGGGTAATGTGAGGTCTGTGTAATATATTTGTGCCACCTCACCTGTAAGTGTGTGTGTGTGTGTGTGTGTGTGTGTGTGTGTGTGTGTGTGTGTGTGTGTGTGTGTAAACTATAGCGTACAAGTCTTAAATTACATATATTTTCTTCCTATCACAGATGGCAATGTGGGTAGGGGTCCCCCCATGGGGAAACTGATGTCAGTGTCTCTGCAGACTCTGATAATGATGATAGGCATAGTGAGGTACAGACAGGGTTGCCAGGGGCTGGATCTGCGCCATTGGTTAGCATCCCACTTTTTTCCACCTCATCCCCTCCACACAGTCACAATGTCCACACATACCCCATCACCAGTGGCCATAGATGAGGGACACTTGGCGGGTGGTGGCATGGGACAGGAAAGTGTGGTGACTATGGCAAGTGTGTCTGTAGACACCAGCTATAGCCTGATAATAGGCGAGGTCCCACACAGGTGGATCGACAAGGGAGCTTGTAGGAGGACTGATGCTCATCATGCCCCTGCCACAAGTGCCACAGCAGGTGTCACCAGACGCATGTTTTGGACCAAGGAGGCACAGGCATGTATTGCACATTACACCAGAGATAGTCTGAGGCTTCAGAGGGCTACTTTTCCTGCTGTGCATGACAACATCCGTGATCTTGCAGATGCCCACCATTATTATGCTGAGGTCATTGGGTGAGATGGTTGCAATCCTCGACTGTAGGTTGTCTGTGCTAGAGCATGTGGTGGGAGTAGGGCATCAGCCATGTGGACATGGGACAGCACCATGGACAGCTGAAGGTCTACACAGCCATGCATCATCTCACTCCCTCTCCCATAGTGGCAGTACCAGCAGCTCCACTGCAGGGGGTGTTGTCCACACCACGATGCAGCAGGCCATGGGCATGTGGTTCTGGCCAGTTCCAACAGGGATGCAGATCCAGCAGACAATTGTCATCATCAGGGGAGAGTACCATATCTGGGCTTCTGCCTGGTGGTGCCTGTGCAACCCCTGGCAGGCCCAGTTCCTGTGTCTGTGGCCAGACACAGGGAACTATACACCCTGCCATGTACGGTCTGCAGCTGTCCAACATACCCTTGTATAGGGCAGCCACATGGCAGAACTGTGTGCATCCATACACATACACACATCACCATCACAGCTAGGGCACCTCCATACTTACACATACCACCTCTGCATGTCCCATTTTTATAAACAATCCCCTAACCCACACACATGATGTCAACCAAATGGCTCAGCCTAGGCCTCTGGCAAACTCACACCACACCCTGTGCATATGATGATACCTGTACCACATCCCTGTCATCCATAACATCGATGCAGGGACATGCTAATATGGTTCTGATGAACAGGGTGAATGTACTATGGTTTAGCAATGTAATGCTGTTTAAATTGTTGTCATCTGGCATGTTTAATGCTTACATGTCAGGGTGTGTAGCTGTTCAGCCATGATGCATTATTGCTGTTTTTAACACTGACTGAATGTGGTCTCCATAATGCATTCTGTTTGTGTTCTAAGTGTCTGTGTGTCAGGAGGATGTTGGCCTGCTATCCTTTCCTACTAGGGGTGTGGCAGTGTGGCAACACATTGACTGTGTCATATCCAGGGTACAGCTGAACACAAGTAACAGGTCTGTATATCAGTTATTGTATGTGCCACATGGCTGATAGGTCTGAGGGTTGTATATAGTAAGTGCATGGTGGCTGATGTAAGCAGCTCTTGTACAGTGGACAATGGTAAGTTTAATGGCTGGCACATACCAAAAGTTTGTGAATAACACACACACACACACACACACACACACACACACACACACACACACAAAGGCTTTTGTGTTGATGCAAGGCACAGAGAGTAGTATTTACATGGATGTACTTCACTTTACAGACAACTCATTTTTGAAAATGTAATTCCACCAAGACCAAATTGCCAAAACCTCAAATCACTAAATAATCAGTCCACCAAATTTCATTTCACTGAAAATAGTAGTGGCAGGGTATATATACTTTTCCCCACTGTAGTGCAATCCTGGACATGGTATAAATAGTTGTGGTGGTGTGGGGGCACAGCTGCCCACATTGGAGGGTGTGGGGTGGCATAGGCCCACACCTAGTTAGATTTACAACTACTTACTCTCTTGACATAGACTCGACAGTATAACAGCATATTATGCATGGGGATGCACACAACACTATCGCCAATGTGTAGGGCTGTGCCCCCAACAACCACCAACAACTATTTATACTAACTCCATTATCTCTGTACAGCTGTACAGTGAGGAAAAGGGCATTACACTGCCACTACTTGTTTTACACTGCCACTACTAGTTTTGGTGAAATGAATTTCGCCAAGATAATTAATTTGCAATTTTAGCTTTTGCCAGTTTGGTCTCAGTCAAATAAACTTCTGGGAAATGTTTTTTCTGCAAACTGAAGTAGATCCCTTCACATGGACACACACACACACACACACACACACACACACACACACACACACACACACACACACACACACACACACACACACACACACACACACACACACACACACACTTGCCAACACTGAGATTAGAACCCCTACCTATGTAGTTATTGCTACTAATGTGTTCTGCCTTAATTGCACGCACCACATAGCTTGTAGGGTGAGGTGTGTTCCGAGGGTCCTGTAAAGTGAACAATATCACCAGGCCTTGTACAGTATGGCAATGGGGATATACTGCGTGTGAATGGACATAACATACTGTAACATACTGACATATACACTGACAAACACATACAGTCATAGACATATTTGACACACCTGTGTTTAGCAGCCCTGACTATCTTGTCAGTCAGGGCATACTGTTATATAGTTCATGCACACATAATGGGCCTTATTAGGCTAAATATTGTTGTCAGAAAATTGTAAAGTTGATGCAGACATCAGACCACATACAGTGGACCTTGGAGTACCACTGTCTAAAATGTGACAGCCACCCTCCAAGTGGACATAGTACTCACTCAAACACAGGATACTGTACTGACACACAAATGTTCACAGATTTGGGCTTCCTCTGATTAGAACCCTTGGCTATGTAGTTGTTTCTACTACAGTGACACACATTTACTTTATGCAACACAGACTGTAAGATGATGATTGTTCCATGGCTCTTGTACTGCGGCCAAAATCACCAGCCCTTGTACAGTATGGCAATGTGCAATTTGTGTGGAGACTAAACCTTCAAAATGCTGTCTCGTACAAATATGCTCACTTTCAGAGACTCACACTCATACACACACAGATACTCACATTTTACAGGACTCAGGGTGGAACATCCACCTACATAGTCATTGTTAGTATTGTGTAATGCAATTACCACATGCTCCATGGAGCCTATAGGGTGAAGAGTGTACCCTTACAGTGAATAATATCACCAGCAATGCAATATATGGCAATGGGAGGTGGAGTGGGTGGAAGGGCCACAAAGTAATGTCACCTATAGGTTTACATGCTCACAAACAGTTGTATACACAGTAATGCACACACACATATTTGCCTGTACTGAGTGTCATGGGTCCATGTGTTCATATGTGTGTTCCACACTAATGGCCATGGAGTCATTACAAGCCTAGACCATGGGAGTACCCTGGCATCATGCCACCTGACATTTGCCAGCAGTGCATCTGCCACGTGTGTGATCCCCAGGATGACAGTTATATTCATCATCCACTCATCTGAATCTCTCTTGGAGAGGGCCAGTTAGGTGCTTTGACATGTATGCAACATATATCACGTAACATGGCCAGTATCTGGGTTATGGACCTGTCCCCAAGCATGTTCTGTTGAATTTCGTAATGCGGTTGAGGTATCCATGGTATGTGGTGCATACAGATTGGGGTTCCTAGCTTTAGCATTTGGAACACTGCTGGGCAGACATGGCATTGTCAGTCAAGCAGGGATTGCCAATAAGTAGCCTAGATGTGACGGGGAACACTTGGAGGTTTTGGCCTCTTTTCATAGACCTCCTATAAGGACATCTGTGTTCATCAGTCTATCACCGATGTGATAATTTGTGAACAACATATTGATTCAACAGGGGATTGTGAAACATTTATTGCCATTAAGACTGAGGCCAGTGTTCAGACAACAGTTGGAGCTGTCAGATGTCATTACCCTGCTATTTTATCTGACTGAAATGTAATCAATGGTTATCAGGGCTGAGCTATGCTTATCAGGTTTTAGCAATGCTTAAATGTAAGTGCTAAGCAGATTTGTGCACTGGTATGCAAAATCTACATGGTGTAAGCCAGTTTACAATAGGGAAGAGACACTGTGCAATTAGGAAGGATTGGTATCTACAAATATGTATATCTGAAAAGAAGCATATCCATATATATATATATATATATATATATAGATATATATATATATATATATATAGAGAGAGAGAGAGAGAGATGTATGGAGATACATATATGTGTATAACAATATATAGATATATTACCAATAAATACTGAGCTGTGTGTGTGTGTGTGTGTGTGTGTGTGTGTGTGTGTGTGTGTGTGTGTGTGTGTGTGTGTGTATATATATATATATATATATATATATATATATATATATATATGTATGTGGGATCTGTACAGATGCTCAACTGCATCTTTCACCGAATCCCAATTTGGTGAGCATACTTGCTTGAAAGTGCTATTCACCGAAGCAGCACTTTTGTGTAAGTATGCTTGTTGTTCCAGTCAAACTACGGTGCAGTAAGGGAAAAATCCCTTTTCCCCGCTGTAGTGCAACCTCGGAGGGAGAATATTAAAGTAGGGGGTGTGAGGGTGGGTAGACTTTGTGTGTGTGTGTTTTTTAACGTACTTTAACGAAAGCGCTTTTTCGATGAAAGCGCTTTTGTTAAAATGTGTTCTGTGGTAATGGATTCAGGCTTTTGAACTTTTGTTTAAAAGTCCTAGATTCATGTATGTATATAACTACATATATATATATATATATATATATATATATGTGTGTGTGTGTGTGTGTGTGTGTGTATGCATAGATGTCTGAAAATATATATGCATACATGTCTCAAAATGTCCATACAAACATGTAATGCTGATAGACAACCAATAACTGGGGCAGCATGCACAGTTGGATACAAAGGGACCCATGACACTCACATATGCCCCCCATCTGCCCCCCATAGTCCATTTAAATAAGTGAACAGTACAGTTCTACAAAATCATGATAGGCCATACACAATGGCCAGACATATAACAACCTCTTAGCAAAACAACTAAAATGACTGAACATAGCAAAGAGAAATACAACCTGCCTGTAATTCACAAACTGTCATACAACTCTTCATATGCCTCATCCTTAGCCTTTGCCACATCTCTCTCTTTGCCACGAACCTCATCTCCTCACACTCCTGTCTACTTTCTTCATCTCTCTGACAGCTTCACTCCTTCTTCCCCATCCTCTTTCTCTGTATACTGTCTTGTACTTCCACAGTCCACCACCAGGTCTCCTTGTACTACTTCCTCCATTCACATGTCATACCAAGCACATTTCTATGCATCTCCCTTAGTAACTCTGCTGTACTTCACCAGATATGTGGTAAAATGACAGTGACACCCATTATCTGTTTTAACCCTTCCTTGAACTCCACCTCATGATCACCCTTTTCCAATTCACACCATGTGGTCCTTGCTGCTGAACTCACACTCCCCCTCTTCTTGATCACCATCATCCTGCAGACCAACATTCTATGCTGCCTAAATACACTTTCCCCTTCACCACTTTACAGTCTCCAATCTCCTTCAAACTGGCCCTCTTACATTGGATATATTCCACCAGTGTGCATCTTACTACAGTTTTGTAACTCACCCTATGTTCCTCCCTCGTGTTATAGTACATATTCACCACAGCCATGTCCATCTATTTTGCAAACCCCACTACCATCTCACCATCTGCATTCCATTTAACACCATGCATAGCCATCATTTCCACAGACCCTCTGTTCCCCTCACCAACATGCCCATTGACATCTGCTGCAATGACTACTCTGTCACCCCTGGGTACAGTCATCACCACATCATACAAATTACTTCACATTTCTCTTAGCCATCCATCATGCAACCAAGTTGTGTAGCATATGAGCCCCCGCCAACCTTGGCCACACACCCCAGTACAACACCTGTGTACAGGTGCCAACATGCTGGAGGTGGGTGGCACCTACACAATGGACAGAGAGCATGCAGGTAAGGGCTTAGTGATGATTAGTACACTAATGTATCAGACATACATGTATCTCTATTGTATCTACATTCATGTTTCAGGTCCAACTGCAGTTGTGGATGGGGCTTTCTAATGCACAGAGCTGCACATCTATGGTGAGGACAAAACATTGTGTATTATTGAGGTTTGTACTGTAAATGTGCAGACATGCTGCATCCATCCTGTACCAAGGCCACATGTGAGTCTGCTGACAATACCTGCCTCTCACAACTACCTAGGACCCTCTGGTCTGCATATGGGACAGCAGCCTGAAGTGAGTATGACTTTGTTCTGTTGTGGCCTGGCAATACCCCAGGCATGAGAAGGGGATGCAATTTACCATGCACTCAACTATCATTAATAGCTACATTGCTTTATGTGCATGTTCACTTGTGATGGGGTTAACTGCATTGCATCACAGTGGTCACCACTGGGGCCTATCTCAGGTGAATTCAACATTCCCGTAGCATACATCACAACTTGTCAGTGCAATACATCTGGACAGAGGCCAGCAAAATGGGCTGGACATATGGCCTAAGGTAGGGACGTGTGTGACACATTACTGATATACAATGTATATAAATTGTGTATACACCCCTGTTAAGATGCAAGGTGTTTCTGATACACGCAAATTGGGACCACAATATTTCAGTCCACACCTCTTCCAACCTTTAATGTGACCCATAACGTGAACAGTTCACTTGTAAAACAAAGCATCTGGACTCATGTATTGGACCTACAAGGCTGGCCACCCAAGAGAGTGGCAGACATCATATCAGCATGATGTTTCAGTCAGGTATGATACCTGATGATGACATATGTGTCAGCACACTCACTGTGGCCTGTTTGGCTACAATATCACATACATGAGCATTGTTAAGGTACACAGATCACTTCCAGCAATGTATAGGTTGCAAACATCTGGCTATTCCACACACATCTGTACAGAGGACTGTACAATGGTTTAACTTGTTGTATGTGAGGCAGATGCTGTTACCACAGTATATAAAGTAATGGCAGTGGGATGTGCTCACCAGCCGTGTATGCTACACACATCAAAAATGGTATAAGCCACACAAGATAAAATCCTCACACACACACAAACAGTTGCCAGTATTGGGATTAGAACTCCTGCCTATCTAGTTATTTCTACTATAGTGCTATGCAGTTATCAGACACACTACTGAGCTTATACATTTTCACCTTTTCGAAAGGTACTTCTTAGGTGGATGACATCAACAAGACTACTAAATTAGAGTGAGCGGAATTTTAAAGGGTGGTACAGAAGTCATAAATGGTATAACCCACACGCTACATGATTCTCACACAAACACATACATCCAGTTACCAGTAGTAAGATTAGAACTCCTGCCTATCTAGTTATTTCTACTATAGTGCTACACAGTTATCAGATGGGCCACAGAGCTTATACACATTCACCTCATCCAAAGGTACTTCTAAGGTGGATGGCATCAACAGGACTACGAAATTGGAGTGAGGGGAAGTATAAATCATGGTACAGATGTTGAAAATGGTATAACCCACACACCACATGATTCCCACTAAAATACACACATCCAAACAGTTGCCAGTAGTAAGATTAGAGCTCCTTCCTATCTAGTTATTTCTACTATAGTGCTACACTGTTATCAGATGCATCACAAAGCTTATATACTTTCACCTCATACAAAGTTACTTCTAAGGTGGATGACATCCACAGGACTACTAAATTCGAGAGAGGGGAAGTGTAAAGGCTGGTACAGAAGTCCTCACATACTACATGATTCTCACACAGTCACACACTCACATCCAAACAGTTACCAGTAGTGAGCTTAGATCTCCTGCATATCAAGTTATTTCTACTATACTGCTACACAGTTAACAGACATGCCACAGAGGTTATACATTTTAATTTCATCCAAAGGTACTTCTAAGGTGGATGACATCAACATGACTACTAAATTGGAGTGAGAGGAAGTGTAAAGGGTAGTACAGAAGTCTAAAATCGTCCTCTGCCATAAACAAACTTTACAACAAAAGGAAGAAACTGTTGCAGAAAAGAGGAAAATCTCAAGATGCAAAAAACAACCTTATCACCCACTGTAAGAAGCTGAAGTCTCTCATAAAATCCTCCAAAACTAGTTACAAAAATAAAATTGCCAAACATTCCAAAGACAATCACAAGGCATTCTATAGCTATGTCAAGAATCTAAATGGCAATGCTCAGATCTACTCTGAGCTACAGCAGAATGGCATTAAATATACTGATCCCAGGGATATTGACAATATCCTGGCAGATCGATTCAGTGCCAACTTCACCCCATCTCACCCCTAAAGGGCCCATCTCAATACCGAAAGATTGTCAAATTCCAGTAATAATGGCCACATAAGTTAAAAACACACTTTCCAAAGCTAAGAATACAGCATCCATGGGACCAGACTACATCATGGGCTGTGTTGTACACGAACTACAAAATGAACTGGTACCTCACCTAAATGTCATGTTTAATTATTCCCTCATCTCAGGTTTCATGCCCACTGAGAGGCGCACCACTACAGTTATCCCAATCCACAAGGGGGATCCACCTTGGATCCTAGGAACTACCACCTCATCAGTCTGAAGAGCCTGATCTGCAAGGCCATGGAACGTATTATCATAGAACTTATAAACAAAGACATTGGCAACCTATAAACATTGGAACCTCTCCAGTTTGGGTTAATGATGGGAAGATCTTGTCTCCTGAACCTGTTTGACTTCTTTGAATCAGTCTCCAGAGCTGTAGATGAGGGTAAGGCAGTCGGCACAGCCTATTTGGACCTTGCCAAGGCCTTTGACACCATCCCTCACTCTGGAATCATAGATAAACTTACTAAGCTGGGCATTAAACCCTACGTCACTCGAGGGGTTGCCAACTGGCTTACTGACAGAACACACACTGTAAAAGTATCCGACTCTAAATCCAGGGAGAGACAAGTGACAAGTGGAGTACCTCAGGGTTCAGTCCTGGGACCACTCTTGTTTGGCATCTACTTCTCTGAAGTACAGGCCAACACTAAGGGACTCTGGCTAACAAAGGTCACAGATGACTGCATTGAATCCCCAAATGATGTGGATATTCTAAAAAAAGGCCTTACAGAAACAGATGCTTGGTGCCTGAGACATGGGGCTCAAGCTCAATGCCAAGAAATGTATAGTTATCCCCTTTGGGAAAAAAACATGTACCTGTGAATTACCACATAGGTTGCAGTACACCAAACACCTAAAGTGTGATGAGAGACTTAGAGACACAGGTGGACAATGGTCTCACCTTCAATAACCACATCACCATAACAGTCAGGAAATCCTTCCTTGTGGAACACATCATCACTAAGGGCTTTTCATCTAGAAAAAAGGAGGTCATTGTCCCACTGAACTCATCCCTCATTAGACTGATTATAAAATACAACACCCCATTTGGTATGTACCTCTCAGGACATCTGCAACAACTGGAAAGGCTGCAGAAATACCTCACTAAAAGAATCACAGGCCTAAAGCAGATGCCCTCTGCTGACCATCTAAAAAAACTCCTGCTATACTCCGCCACATATTGTCTACTCAGAGGCGATCTCTGCTTAACATACAAGGCCATGTCAAACCCAGAGCTGTTGGACATGCTACACTTAAAGTAATCCCAGTCCCGCAGAGCAACATGCTCCAGGGATCCAAACCTGAACATTGTCATCACAATGAAAACAACATGCTGGAGGGATAGGTTCTTGACCCAGAGACTCCCCAGACTCTGGAATAGACTGCCCATACATGTCAAGCAGAGCATCTCTTTGGCCCTCTTCAAAAGGAGCCTTGACGATTGGATGGGAGATAGGAAATTCACTTGCCCTGCTAGACAGGGATCCAGGGAAGAAATAGCCAGGGAATTGTTATAGATAGGCTTGTATAGGCCCTAGGGCCGATAGCCTAGTAACAACATATGAACCTATAACCCACACACTACATGATTCTCTCACAAACACACACATCCAAACAGTTGCCAGTACTAAGATTAGAACTACTGGCTATATAGTTATTTCTATTATAGTGCTACGCAGTTATCAGATGTGCCACAAAGCTTATACACTTTCACCTCATCCAAAGGTACTTCTAAGGTGGATGACATCAACAGGACTACTGAATTGGAGTGAGGGGAGATGTAAAGGGTGGTACATAAGTCGAAAATTGTATAACCCACATACTACATGATTCTCACATAAACACACACTCACATCCAAACAGTTACTAGTAGTGAGATGAGAACTCCTGCCTATCTAGTTGTTTCTACTATAATGCTACACAGTTAACAGATGTGCCACAGAAATTATACATTTTAATTTCATCCAAAGGTGCTTCTAAGGTGGATGACATCAACATGACTAATAATTTGGAGTGAAAGTAAGTGTAAAGGGTGCTACAGAAGTCTAAAATGGTATAACCCACATACTACATGATTCTCACACAAACACACACACATTCAAACAGTTGCTAGTGGTGAGATTAGAACTCCTGCCTATCTAGTTATTTATATTATAGTGCTACACAGTTATTAAATGCACCATAGATCTTACACATTTTCACCTCCTTCAAAGGTACTTCTAATGTGGCTGACATCAACAGGTCTACTAAATTGGAGTGAGGGGAAGGGAAAGTGTAGTACACAGGTCAAAAAAGGTATAACCCACACACTGCATGATTTTCACACAAACACACACTCACACATCAAAACAGTTCCCAGTAGTGAGATTAGAACTCTTGCCTCTCTAGTTATTTTGACTACAATGCCACAGAGCTTATACATTTTCACTTAATCCAAAGGTAATTCTAAGGTAGATGACATCAACAGGACTACTAAATTGGGGTGAGGGGAAGTGTGAAGGGTAGTACACAAGTCAAAAATGGTATAAACCAGACAGTACATGATTCTCACACATATACACACACTTGCCAGTATTGGGATTAGAACTCCTGCCTATCTAGTTATGTCTACTATAATGTTACACGGTTACTGCACATGCTACAGAGCTTAATGAACTTTTAAATGTCCAAAGCTGCTGATAACGGCACAGCAGAAGTAAAGTATTACAGGTGACAGAAATTCTGCCTTCAGTGTCACCCTTACATAGTGCTAGTTCTTTCTGTCTTGCACTTCAGATAGCTTTACAGCTTGACACTTCACCAGGTTATTGTATCAATAAGTGTGGCACACCTTGGAGCTGTCAGCAGTACTCGTTCATTACAGAAGTAGCCCCAGTACTTACTAGTTATGTCCACCCCCTCCTGGCATGATTGAAGTGCAGTTTTCTGTGCTTTCACCCATTGACCTAGTGCATTTGTCCATTCTGAAACACTGTGGCAACTGCTTCATGTACACAGAAACCCTCTCCTCTAAACTCCAAACACTCAGACCTGTGAGAGTTACCTGCATATCACCCAATGTGGACATATGCACTCTCAAGGAAAGACTGGACTAGCAGGTTAAGAGGATGAGATCAACACCTGCACCACACCATGTGGAACACATAGCTCACCGTGACACCCACTTTGACAGCTATGACATACAATGAAAAGCCACACACCAACCTTCACAGAAGCACTCAATGGACATTTACCCAAACAGCACAGACCAGCATGACAGACACCTACTCATACACCACGACAAGTCACATGCCAAGGGACACACATTTCAACTACACAGTGTGCACCTCAGTCTAAGCTCCCAAGGCTAACCACCTTGCACAATACAGTGATCATGGGTAACTCAATACTGAGGCACACACATATCCCACTCACTAAGTTGAATATGGAGCAGGTAACAGTCAAATATTTGTCACATGCCAGCATCCAAACACATGACACAGCCAGTCATGGCACTCCACAACAACAAGTATCACTCTGTATCCATGTTGGTGTGAATGACCTGGGACACACCTCCCTGGACTACATGACAAGAAACATGGTTGAATTATCTGATTATGTGGTCCAGGCAGGTGTGACAGTAGCCCTGAGCAGTATACTGCCATCACCCAGAATGATGCTGCAGTACTATCAACAGATGGTTGACTGCAACATTGGCTTACATGTTTTGTGTCATTCTCAGGGGATCCAGTATCTCTCTGTTTGGGATAACATGATTGACAGACCTTAATATCCTACCACAGATGTCCCACATCTGCCAGCCCTGGATTTCCAGGTACTGGCTAAGCCTCTTGCCACCCCTATAATGCCTTATTAGGCAGTGTTCCAAATGTAATTACCACCATAACAGCTAGACATGTATGTAATCTGAGGGTCATGCAGCTCAACAGTAGATATCTGTCAGGATGCAGTCACTCAAAGCACTCCTCAGAGTGGAGGACATTAACATTTCTGCTGTAAAGGAGAGGTGGTTCACAGCAGCAGACAACAGCCTGCAGTAACAGGCAATAACCCATTCTACTGTTGTCAGCCCTCAAACATTGACCACATCACACCTTCACAGGTGGTGCTGTCTCCATATTCATTATGGATAGAAACAACTCCAGACTAATATCCCAGCATAATGCATTCAAGATACTTCCAGTACAACTTCTTTGGGGTAATAGTGCAATCCAGACCATAGCCTGCTATGTGTCCACATCTATGTCCCTAGACTGTCAATGCACATTCCTCAACACTCTGCCATCTATGAAGGTCCAATGCAACACTGACATAGTAGGAGACTTCAACTACCCCTCCATCATATGGTGAAAGTAGCCAAGCACCAGTACAGTGGGCAAACACTTCCTGGGATTCATCATTTCCATTGCCCTGGACCAGCTCATACTGACCCCTAGTAGAAGATGCAGCAACGTTGGCCTGTGTTGACTACTTAAATTTGGGACTCTTGCTCATCCACAGTTGTCAGTCCCTACCTGATGAGATCCACACAGGCTGTAATCAACATGGAACTCAACATGATAGCCACATCCCCCCATGAAGGTAACCACCTTGCAAAACATCTCCACAGCTGAATTTGCAGCCATAAAAACAGGGGTGGATGACTTTGCTGCACCCATGGCAATGGGAAATAGCTGCATGACTGTCAAATCATACACATACTCACTGTATAAACAGGTACATTAATGCATGGTACTAGCCATAGCCAAAAGAACCCAGACACTGTCCTCCAAACACTGGGAGACAATGTGATGGTCTCTGCCATTATTAAAGTGTACAACACAAGGAGGACACTGTTGCAGAAAAAGGTGGTGTCTCATGAGTTTTGAACCCCCTTATTAGCCTCAAACACAACTTGGGATCCCTCATGGAATCCCCTACAGGTATCTATGAAGGCAGAAATACACCAGACACTGATGACAATCACAAAAGCCTTTGATAGTTACATCAACAACCTCCACAGCATTAAACACAAGTGCTGTGAGTTACTGCACAATGCTAATTCCTATCCTAAGACAACAGATATTGGCCACAGTGTTGGCGACACATTCAGTGCCAGCTTTACCCCTCTCTCCCCCAACAGGTGTTTAATCACAATGGCACAGATGAATGGCAGGCACTCAACAGTACTGCAGGCCAGGTTAGACCTGCATTGTCCACAGGCAAGAATACAGCTTCAGTGGGACACCAACATAGCCATGGCTGTGTTCTACATGACATGCAAAGTAACCTTGGACCAAATCTGTGTGCCCTGGTCAGTCACAGCCTCACCTCAGGCTTTGCCCTCAAACATGGCACAGTGCTACATTCATCCCTCTCCATAAAGGGGTAGCTTCTACAGACCTTGGAGATTATTGGCCCCTTAACCTGACAAGTCTACTATGTAGGGGAATGGACCGCATCATCAGGGACCAGAGTGACCAAGATATAGGTGATCTCCTAACTCTAGACCCACATAGTTTGGATTTGTGAATGGCAGATCATGCCTGCTTAACCTGGTTGACATCTTTGACTGAGTCACCAGGGCTGTGTATGACAGTAAGGCACTGCATACAGCCTACATCAATCTGCCCAATGGTTGTTATACCATCCCTCAGTGAGGGATTATTAATAAACCCCACAAACTAGGCATCAACCCATATATCATTGTTTGTTTTGCAAACTGGTTCACAGAACACACAAGTATGACAATGGTAAACTCCAAGTCAGACTGGCAAGCAATCACAAGTGGAGTCCCACAGGGATCAGTACTGGGTAGTGTCCTGTCCAGCATCTAATTCTCAGGAGTCCAGCCTAACACAGAGGAACTCTGGCTGAACATTTTCACAGAGTACTGCAAGCTGGGAGCTATCATTAACTCCACAAGTGATGCACGCATCCCACAGAAAGATCTCACTGAGAACACTGAGTGGTGTGGAAACCATGCCCAGAAGTTTAACACCACTATATGCATCATCATCCCCCTTGGTAAAACACTCAGTTCCCTGTAAGTACCACACTGATGGGAGCCCAATGAACACTACATGCATTATAATAGATCTGGGGACACAGGTTCGCAGCAACTATTCCTTCAAACACCACATTGCCACTGTGGTCAAGAAGTCCTTCTATGTTTCACATTGCATTACCAAGGGTTTTGCATCCAGGAAGACAGTGGTAATGATCTCTGATTACTATTCCCTCACTAGACCACTCCTCAAGTATTATGGCCCATCTGCCATGTACCTCACTAGACACCTTCTACAGCTGGACAAGCCACAGAAGCACCTCACAAAGGGGCTCTGAGCCATTAAACACACATGATACACAGACAGACTCAGCTGACCCATGCCATTATCTGTCATATCACCTAATTAGCAGCTACCCATGCTTGGCTTACACAGCCATGTCTGACCCAGCTGATTTAGAAATGCTACATATAAATCCATCCACCCCACACATTGTAAAGCCCTCTCCCTCAGTACCACAATCACCACAACATGCTGGTGGGACAGGCCTCTCACTAATAGACTGCACATGCCCAGGAATACACTTCCCATACATGTCATGCAGGGCACCTAGCTGACCCTGTCCAGAGAAACTTGATGAGTAGATGGGTAATAGACAGTTCAACCTAAGGATCACTGCATTGTCTTTACTTGATACAGGCACTGGGATGTAACATCAGGTGGCACAATGGCAGGGTCCTTCTATGTGCTAGGCTTGTTTAGGCTTCTTGGCTATTACCTACTATACACTTGTGAACCTATAAAGGGAATGACATCAGCAGGACTGATAAAGTACTGCAGTGGGTGTCAAAATACTTCATCCTACAAACAGGCACTTGCTAGATGTGAGAGTAGAACTCCTACCTAACTAGTGATTTGTATCATAGTGTTACACAGTTACCACATGCACTACAGAGCTTACAGGACTGAGAGTTGGCCAAAGGTGCTGATATGGGGAATGACATCAGTAGGACTGATAAATTAGGGCAGTGGGTGGGAAACATATCAAAATACTTCTACTTACAAACATACATACCCACACATATATTTGCCAGAATAGTAGAATGTGTGCCAAACTAGTCATTTATACTATAGTGTTAAGCATTTATCACATGCACTACTGAGCTTACAGGGATGACAGCTGGCCAAAGTTTCCGATAAAGGACTGACATCATCTGGACTGATAAGGTGTGGCACTGTGAAGTGTCATGGGTGGGAATGGTATAAAACTGTTTCACCTCTAAACAAACACACAACTCCCTCAGTCTTGCACACACAACTGTCACACACACTTTTACATTTGCCAGGATTGATATTAGAACTCCTGCTTGACAGGTTATTTGTTCTATTGTTATATGCAGTTATTGCACACGCCACAGAGCTTATGGGTTGAGGTCTGACAGAAGGCACTTCTAAGATGTCTATCTGCAGGACTGCTAAAGTAGGAAAAGGGGAGATGTACTGGGTTTGAATGGACCCAAAAGCTTTTAGTTGTGAACACACACACACACACACACACACACACACACACACACACACACACACACACACACACACACACACACACACACACACACACACACACACACACACACACACACACACACACACACACACACACACACGCACACACATTTGCCAGGACTGAAATTAGAACTCCTACCTAATTAGTTATTTGTACTATTTTGTTATGCAGTTATCGCACATGTCACAGAGCTTATGAGGCTGAGGCTTGCTGGTAGGCACTTCCAAGATGACTGATATCTGCAGGACTGCTAAAGTGGGAAAATGGGAGGTGTGCTGGGTTTGAATGCATCCAAAAGCTTTTAGGTGTGAACACACACACACACTTTTATATTTGCCAGGACTAAGATTAGAACTCCTACCTAACTAGCTATTTGTACTATCTTGTTATGCAGTTATCGCACACACCACAGAGCTTATGGGGCTGAGGCCTGAGGGAAGGCACTTCTAAGATGAATGATATCTGCAGGACTGCTAAAGTGGGGAAGGTAAAGGTGTACTGGGTTTGAATAGTCCCAAAAACTTTTAGTTTTGAACACACTCAGAAACACACACCCACACTTTTACATTTGCCAGGACTGAGATTAGAACTCCTCCCTGACTAGCTGCTTATACTATCTTGTTATACAGTTATCACATGCACTATAGAGCTTATGGGGCTGGGTTTAACAAAAGTGACTTCTATGGTGACAGACGTCTTCAGGAGTGCTAAGATAGGGCAATGGAAACTGCACTGGGTGGGGAAGGCCTGTTTATTCCTAGATCCTACTGACATTTTTTCTAAGTGTATGAGCATGCCCAGTGTGTCCTTTTATAGTACATGTTGGACTCCATTCAAAGGATTGTTGTACTCCAGTCCTGTTTGTTTTGTGCTAAAGCTAAACCTGTCAACCTGCTGGTGCAGGATATCTGGAGATAACCTATCAAAATGTGGGGACAATGGACCATACAATGATTGTGACAATTTCTCTCAATGTATTGGTTACAAGGGTTACAGGGCTGGTTTTAGCAGACATCTATGATATATGCCATTTGATACTGTCATGTACAGTTTCTGTATCAGGTGACATACCTCCTCAGATCATCACACTGATTTATCAGAGGAAAACAGGATGGATGATGCACACACATATTTTATGGGCCAAATGCTATGCATTCTTGCACTATTCAGCCTGTTGAGGGGTGTGCCTACAAGCAATTGACTGTTGGTGCTGTGGAAATGGTCCAGCACCTTAGTGATATATTACAGTGGTGGAATCTCTGTGCTTTTATGTTCTGGTCAGGTCTGATTTCCAGCCCACAGTTTGGTAATATAAATCAGACAAGATCAGGTGACAGGCAGACACCAGATATATTTATAGGGGATAGGATATGTGGGGGGTGTCCTGGCCAGACATGTTTGGCTATAGCTACTGGTAATTTGCATTGGCTACTCCTCAACGGTTGACTGCACTTAGAGGGTCTTGTGTGTTTCAGACTGTTTGGCCAGCCTAGAGGTGTGTGTTTGTCACACGTATATGTATGGTCCACCTCATTTTGCTTGGATGGCCACATGTCGGGGTCAGGATGTTGCATTAGATGAGTGATCAGGGAGAGGTGTGTTACTCCCCATGGCTGTGGCCCAGGGTTCTGCGGGTGCAGTCATGTCACCATCTTCCAGGGTTAGGCCTGCCTGGGGTGGGTGCATTCCCATGTTTAAACTCCTAGCCCTGCCTGTCGACTGTACAGAGTATTACAGAATGTCCGCATCCATGACTCATATATCTTGTTGGTTATCCAAACAAGTGTGGTTTTCCAGCAAAAGTGTTTTGCAAGTCACTCAGAGTTGAAGTCAGATATTACAGACAGTTGACATTGCAGTTTCAGACTTCGTACTAATCAGACATTCCATGCTACTATAATCATTCTATCAACTTTATAATATTATTAGAACAGTATTTCACAAGTGTCCTTCTCTTTAGACCTTCATCACCCCATTATTGTGTCTCAATTTCTGGCTCCCTGAGGCAGGCAAATTTGCTCCTAGCAGTTGTCAGCATGGCCTTTCTTTGCATTTTGTGGACTGTGTTATGCTGGTGTTTTGGTCCCCATGACACTCCCTAAAGGGCAATGTGGGTGAGGCATACACATTTGCCAGAGGCCTGTAGGCCAGGTGTGACAGATGCAGGCCATCTGTAGCAGGGCAGTGCATTGTGATTATCATATGTTCCCAGCCTGCCGGCAAGGGACACCCCTGGGATTGCACCAGTAAGTTGACTGTGGGTCTTATTGACAATTGCTTTCTGTTACTATTGTGCCATCAGTCTGGGTGACATCTAGAAGCTGCTTAAGTCTAGGAACATGTTACTGCATTTCTAGGCGACTATGTGGGGGTGGGGGTGACAAGGCTGTACATGTTACACATCATCTCAGACTGTGCTGATATGTGTTTAACATTTTGGTCTCATGTAGCATGATGGTGTGCCCTATCTTTTAGACTACAGGCATAACAGTGTCAACCACAGGTCAGATTGTTCTGGCATAGACATTTGTAGTTTCTGACTTCTTACCTTTCAAAGCGATACTGACACTGCTAGACCTGCTGTGATATCACTGTGTAAAAGTCTATGGGTGGGGATTTCATGGGTGTCACCATGTGGGTGCCTTTGCGAGGCATTTCTCTATGGTTGTGTACAGCTGATCTGCTGTGTGGGGATGATGGTGGGTATGGCCTCCCACTTTGACATCCATGCATTTGACCTATGGACCCCCCCCCCCCAGTTATTTGGCTCACCACATATACTGCAGTGGTATTTGTCGACTAGGTAATACTACACAGTGTGGGTAGGGCAGTACTGGGGATGCACATCCTGCTGTCCCACAGAGCTGTCAGTTGTCTGCTGCTATCTCAGTTAGCCACCCCATTCCCTTACATGCTTGGTCATTGCCATAGATATGCTATCAGAAAAGTCCACCCCATTATTTGAATTTGTTACAGTGACTGGCTTACCTTGTACCTGCAGCTGTAGTGAGGGTGGTGCTTGAGGACTATGTCAATTGCACACAATACTCTGCTTATACATGGTCAGGTATAGGTGGTGTGATTTTTTGGGATCCATTTTACTGTATGTGTGAGTCAGAGAGAGAGAAGGAGAGAGAGAGATCAGTGCCTGGGACACTACAGTGTCAGTATATGTGCTATGCATTGCCTCTTTTCCAAGGCCAGAACATACTGAGCATGCCTCCATCTGCCTACAGGGACAGGCTCAGGATGTTCCTCCTCCAAGTCACTTTGTGCCTGTGGAGTCCTTGGCAATGGTGGGAGGCTGAGTGGCCCTTCCCCATTTTGTTCCTGCTGCAGCTGATTCCACAAGATCATATTGAGTAGCATGGCACATTCTATGACCATGTGTGCACATGTGGCTGGAGAGTACTGCAAGGCTCCACAGGATATGCCAAGGCAGCGGAACTGTGACTTGAGCATCCCAAACCACATGCTCTATAATTATCCTGGTTTGTGCATGTGCTTCATTATGGCATTCTTGTGTGGGTGTGGGTGCATTTCAGATGGATGTCATCATTCACGGCTCCAATGCGTAGCCAGCATCCTCCACTAAATGGCCATATGGGATGCCCCCCCCTGGAAAACCACTGATAGACCTTTGAGGAATGCCAGATGTGGGAGTCATGATAGCTTCCAGGGCAGCCAGCACACACATTCATGATAATTCCTTGGGCATCACACATGACCTAGCAGTTGATGGAGTGGAACCCTTTTTGGTTTATGTAGACCCTACCCTGGTCACCAGGTGGTGCTTTGATGTAGATGTGCTTGGAGTCTATGGCACCTAGTACCTCCTGGTAGTCTGCCACATGGCGTAAGAGATGCATATTGCCAGTCAGCTCCTCATGGGTGCTGGGAAATTTAATGTGCTCCTCGGCATGTGTTCATATGGCATCCAGGAAATGGTGGAATATCCTGGGCGCAGATGCCTGTGAGACCCCCTTGATATCCCCAGTTGCTCTTTGGAAAGTACCTGTATTCATAGAGGTACACATACCTTGGTATCCACTGGGATGGGTTCCCCTCTGTTTGTTCTGGATGTGAGACGAGGCGGGCACAGCTCCACAATTTGCTGCAGTATGTCCCTGTCCACCCTATAGTGCTCTAATATCTCCAGATCATGTAGCCCCTGATATGTTACCCTCGGCCTGAACACTCTTCTCCTCATCCTCATAAGTCTTGAGTGGTTGTCAGCATTGTCCTCTTCACCACCCTCAGCCTCTTGCACATGCTGATGTATGAGAGCGATGACAGCCCCTAACATTTTAGTAGTTTAAATGTTAAACTTTCCCCATCTGCGTACACCAGCGGTGTAGAGTTTTTGGGAAAAAAACAGACTAAAATGTGTTTGCATAGTTTATAGTGGTGTGTTGCAGATGCTGCCTGTGTGATTGGCTGAGTATGATACATTCCACCTGCCAGCTCTATTACTTGTATTTGAGTGCATCTATTCTGCCATTTCCCTTTTTTTTTGTTCCACTTGCCATTTCCTGTATTTTTTTTTTGTGGTTTAAATCCTGGTGGGCATCGTGCACACCTGTTTAAGCAAAGTAAACAAGGCTGTACAGCCTTGGACACACCCCCTTGCTTACATATACACAGTGCTGCCATTTCCTGTGTTTTTTTTTTCTGGTTTGTTTAAGTCCCAGTGCATGCTGTGCAAATCTGTTCAATGAGTGTAAACACTGCTGAAAAGGAAATGGCCTGCCCTGGCCGAGAACATGCCTAGCTAAGCACAGCTAAGCTAAGTAGGACCCCCCCCCCACTTAGCTATGCTTAGCTACATGCAAACCCAGGCAACAGAGCTCCAATGTGCTTACAGCCAGCATGACATACCCGCTTTTGATGTCATTTACTTCTCCTGTTATACGGCCATATTAGAGCACCTACACAGTTAGGTGCAGACCGGAACCTAGAAGAAATCTGTGATTCAGTAAGATTCCCCTCATTTGCATACCCACTGCCTTACTCCATAGTTACTGCATTCACACTGAGCATTTCCCCTTAGAAACCACTGTTCCCTGGTATTGTTTTCATTCTGCATGCCATTGACTATAATGGCAGAATGCAGATTTCCCTGAAAATTGCTTTTTCACATTTTTTTTATTTTTTTTTTATTTTTAGCATGATCCCATTAGCGGCAAAAATGGCCAAGATCGCCCAAAAAAAATAAAAGTTTTATTTTATAAAAAGTAAATTATTTTTCATGCCAATGAACATATAGTTGGTCATTGGCATGCCTACTAACTATAATACTTGCTTTTTTTCGAGCTGTCATGCCTCAGTTTCTTAATTTGTAGAAAAGTATTCATCTACTAGCTGAATACATTTCTGGTTTGTACACTGTTTGGGAATGGACAACTGTCTGCTTCCTGGATTGCTAATTCACCTAATTTTCATGTTTCTCACCAGCAAATGAGGTAATTAGCATATAGCAGTGGTGTCCATGCCAGAATAGTGTAGGAGCATTCATGCATGTCCTGGGAGTTCGATCCTGGATCGCTCAGCAGCCATATTGCGTGCAGCAGCTCCTGCACTATTCTGACACCAGTGTAGGGCTTCATGTATCCAGGGACATATCTTTTGGAAGACTGTTTAGGTTCCTTTTGAACTATGTCATCAAAAAGTGTAATTGAGGGGTGAGCATTGTAATCCTTTTGATGGGAATATTAAGTAATGTATCCTACTACTGTTTTACTGTTGCTCACTCTGCATCCCATATGGGTAGTATTGAGGAGGCTAAATGTACAATGCACTCCACTACCCTCAAAACAAAAACAGGACAAAAATCTGGAGGTAAGTAATACAATGCAGATAGGGAAGCAGTGATCCCTCAAAACAGAAAACAGTACAAGGATCTATAGATAAGTAATACAGCACAGATAGGGAATCAGGGATCTGCAACTTCAAGGAAGCAGAGAGCAGTATCTCCATTACCATTCTTGAAAAAATACTTTAACAGCATTTAGTCTTTCACCTTAAAATCAAGAAAATGGTTAAGAAGCTATGTATAAGTAACATAATGCAAACAGGGAAGCATGTAGTCATGGCTGTCTGGAAGCAGAATGACATCTTAATTCCATTCCTGTCAAGAGATTTTAGTAGCACAAGTAGGATATGATCCTACACCTCCAAAACAAGAAAAAAGACAAGTGGTTGTTGCTAGCTAACAGTACTTGTTTGATGGTTCAAATCCAGAGAGGGTGCTGTTTAGGGGTTGGAGGTTGCCATAATTGTCAAGGTGTTTAACTCACAGATATAAAGTATAGAATTTGATTCTTATGCTTCAAGGAAATTTTCTAAGCTTAAAATGGCCCTCAAAGGCAGCTAGCCTAGAACGTACAACTAAACAAGCAGTGAAGAACGTCGTCAGGCTGCAAGGAGGCAAAGAGCAGCAACTTCTCTACCAATTCTGTAAACAAACTTTAACAACTTAAGTAAGCAGGGATACTTAGTTTTACTTTATAACACCTCATCACCCTCAAAAGTATCTGGGTAATTTTCTGTCACACCTCTATCAGATAGGAGGAAAAGAAACTAAAGTAATCATTCTGTAATGACATTGTAAATGCCTCAGCTGATTGTAGGCAGGGGCTAGTACTTCTAAATTTAGTTGTGCCAGCCAAGGCTACCTGTTCCTTTTTCAAACTTCAGATAGTGGGGGTCTTTGTCTGTCCTCCATGTGTGAGTGATTGTTCTGCAGAACATTTTCATTGAGCAAAACCACTCTGTGCCAGTTTTGCTCTCCCTGAAAACCAGAAGGGTAGTCCTGAGAATGCTATAAGACAATTATGCATACAATTACTAGCTTATTGAAGGAATATTGATGAACTGCTAGTTTTCTTTTTGTGCTACTGTTCATTTTATTGCCTGTTGTCTTTGTACTTCAACCACAATAATGCCTGACTTATGATGAAAAGACATAGGGCAGGATTCACGAAGCCTCCGTGTAAGAGTTATAACTCTTACACGGAGGCTGCAGTTAAACGGAGTGATGTCAGCATGCTCTGCATATTCATGAGAGCATGCTGAATCACACCTAAGACTAACACGGTCCGTGTAAGACAGTAGGGGGCGTGTCCGTAGGCCGAGCCCTGTAAGCGGACACGCCCCCAGAAGAGTAAAAGTGCCCAAAGTAAACACCCACGACAGAGTCCATGGAAATGTGAATAAACACAACACAACACATGCCCCCACAGACTACGAACATAAAATGTACAAATGAACATCTCATAATTTTTTTAAATTGTAAAGATGTTTAACCGTGAGTGCTTCGTTTGCAGGCGTGCCTGTAGAGCAGCCACAGTTAGCAGTCAGTGGGAAAGCATATAAGAACTAAATATGCAAAGTAAGCCAAGAAGCAATAGCGTAGTGGTAGAGATGTTGGCCGAAGAGCAGGCATTCATGGTTCGAGCCCCCACAACACCAATTTTTATTTTTTAGCAAAATAAGCACGAAACAAGTCCCTGACAAACATGTACACATAAAATCACATTTTATGTAAAATGTAATGAAATAGCCCATTTATATCGAAGAAATGTGAGGTAACAAAACAATAAAAAATGCCAGATGTGCCCATAGCTGAGCTACAGTTTAAAAGGGTGAGTGCATCTGCCCGTAGGTGAGCAGTGGTTTAACTGGTGCAAAATGAGAGCCCGTAGTTGAGCAGTGGTTTAACAGGTGCAAAATGAGTGCCGTGGCGCTAAGCAGTGGTTTAACGT
>NC_056739.1:1636715829-1636752599 GCF_019279795.1 Protopterus annectens | reverse complement strand
TATGTCTTTTACCCCGGACTCGTGTTAGCCTTTTTGGGGTAGGTGATTCTGTCTTACACGGACCGTGTTAGCCTTAGGTGTGATTCAGCATGCTCTCATGAATATGCAAAGCATGCTGACATCACTCCGTTTAACTGCAGCCTCCGTGTATGAGTTATAACTCTTAAACGGAGGCTTCGTAAATCCTGCCCTGTGTCTCCGTCTACCTCTGACATAACAGTGATACCCAGGGTTAGCCTACCATCTCCAATCCACTCATCAGGATTCCTCTTGAGGGCTGTCGATAATTGACTCTCTGGCTGACCTGTACCGGGAGTTTACTGAAGAGTGGGGGTGCCTTCTATGTTATGGATCATTCTGTACAGCTTGTCCTATGTATGTCAGTGCTGGGGTTCAGGTCTCTCATGTGCATAGCTCAGTGCCATTCAGATTGTACAAGGTGCAGCATGTTCATTGATTCCAGGTTGGACATGGCTTCATACATCAGGCACAGCTTGCCTGTAGCTGGGCAGTATGGCAGTGTGTGGGGCTGCAGTTTGTTTACTCAGGCAACACATGGCATCTGTTCATGCTCTTTGCTACTCCTGGTGGGGTACTGTTGTGGACTTTACAGTTGATGGAGGTGTCTGCTGAGGTATATCCCACAGGGGCTATTGTAGTCAATTGTGACGCTGATGGAGGATGACTGCAGAGCCACAGTGACATCCCCTTATCTACATCTGCCAACCTTCATGTTTGGGTGGGTATATAGTATATGTTTCTGCGAACACTACAGCCACATGTTTGTCCAGTGCAGGATATCTATCACCTTTTGTACCCAGGTCTCTCATTACATGTTAGGTATGTCATGGGTTAACACCTGTGTGGTAATTTGTGGGCACTTACTGTATATCCACGGTGGTTGTCTATACACAGTTCTGCAATTAGCTTGCTGACATGGCTATGGCTCCAGTTGTCTGTTTGTAGGTGGCCCTTTTGTGGGGTTCTTGTGTCAGCTGGGGGTCGTATATGGTGGGCTGTTTGTACTCCTCTGCATACATGTTCAGTCACAGTCCTTCCATGTTGGCCTATACCTATGGGACATATATACAGAACGGGGGGGCCCAGGACCAGGCCTTGTGGGATGCCACTCATATCTGCTTTGTAGTCTGACATGGATGCAGCATGTCTGACCATGTCAGTTCTGTCCTTGGTCTGGTTTGCAACCCCTCTACTGACATAGGGGTATATATTTAAGCTGGTGAACATATCCATACTGAACTCATACGGTATTGTCTAGAAGCATATGCACGGTCCAGCTACGCTGTGTGGACCACATTGCCCTCATCAATGACCTTAATGACTGCTTCAAATGGGTCAAACATGTTTAGGGGCAGGATCTGCAGTTATGACAGCCACACTGTGTAGGGTCCAGTATCAGTAGGTCCACAATAGCCTTCTGTCTGCGGTACATACTGATCCTTTCCATAGCTGTGCAGACCAAGCTTGTCAGGATCCTGGGGTGGTAGTTTGCAGTATCCATTCAGGCAACACCTTTGTTGTGAAGGACCACTGTTGTACACTGCTCCTTGGGTACATATCCTGTGGTAAGGCTGACATTGGGCAGTAGTGTGATTTGCCATTCCATTATTCTTGGATTCCATGTTGGCCTCAGCCCAGGACACCATCACATACCTTTGCTGCTGTGTGTTTTGCTTTGCAGATGATGGCTGTTAACTCAGCATCTGCAATGTCAGGGGACCAACAGTCTGCTGGGATAGATATTTTGCACTCTGGGGGGGGGGGTGTTTGCACTGCACCTGTCAGGTTGTATGTTAGCAATATGTGTGTGTGATTGGTATGTTGTTTGTAATATCTGTGTGATTCGGAGCATATCTGTGGATGCCCAACATGGTTCCTACCATCAGATAGGTAAGCCTTGTGATTATCCTTAGTGTCCTGTACAATTTGTATCTTCATAGGTTCATGGGTTCATACTAGGCTATCCACCCTAGGGCATTAGTAAGCCTTGCCAGAGTGTGTGTGTCTTTCGCCACCCCTTGCTATGTTTCTATTATGGCCATTTATGAATTTCTTTACTGTGCCTCTGTCTGGTCGTTATGCAGTGAAGACCCCCAGTATACATGTCCGATCATCCATCCACTTGGCAATATTCCTGTTGAGGGGTGTCAGTGAGGGGCTCTGCCTAACATGGATTGGGATCCTGTTTCTGGGTGTGGGGAGCCTCTGGGTTATGTATCTGTCCCTCCAGCACATCTTATTTCATTATGTGTTGAGGCTGACATCTGTCACTCTCACAGCTCCAATAACTTTGATTTCCTGTGGCGGAGCATGTCCATTACTCCTGTGTTGGACATGGCCTTGTACAACAGACATACAATGCCTCTGTGTAGGCAGTCTGTGACTGCATTCAGCTGGGGTGTCTACAGCCAGGTAGCAAATGACATCTATTTCACACCCTTTATCCTCTTGGTGGGGTAACTATGAGGTCTTCCGAACCGCTGCAGGTGTCACGTACGGTACATCCCATATGAGTCATTGTACTAGATTTTGGGTCTGATAAGGGAACAGTACAGTGGCACAGTGACCTCTGTTGATGTAGATGTGAATCCTTTCATGATACAGTGTCCAATATCAACAATCTTCCTAGCCACATTGGCATTGTGAGTGTCCCTAGGTCCCTGATTACTCCTTGCATACATAATGGTTTGCCAACTATGTGGTAATTTGTGCGTACCTTGTCTGGTATTTGGTGGGACATTCATACTGCCCAGTGTCTTCAGGATGTCTGGGAGGAGTTCTTGTGTGTGAAAGTGTGGTCTGTCGCATGCTACGGACTGTACAGCAGTTTGGACTACACTTAGGTGCACATGGGTGGTCTCCGCTGCTTTGTGCATTGTCAGTTACCTGGCCATATGGGTGTCCGTGCTGCATATGGATACTCCCACTCCTTTGATGTTTTGGTCCAGGTGTTGGGGCCATAACACATGATATGTGGTATAACCTGGTAGTGCTGGTGTGCTATCACTAGGCTTGCAGCAGGCTTCTGTCACTGCACAGGCATCGATGTTCTCCATAATGGGAAGTGCCTCAGGGGCATGCATATTGCAGTTTACACATCTGGCATTGGTCAGCATTACCCTTATGTTTCTTACCACTTATGTTTTCTAGGGTGGTGGGTATTCTTTTTGGCCTTGCCTACATACGGCTCTATGGAGGTGGCAAAGGCCTTATCCAGTATCCAGACACAGGGTAACAGGTGCAAGCCATCCCTGGAACAGCAGCATGGCTTGTCATGCTTGACATCTCAAGCAGACAGACATTAGACCCTCTTGGACTGACAGCTGTAACTGTGCCAGCTGTTAAACATGATCATTCTGTGTTTGTACTGTGGCATCATTCTTGGTGAGGGTTGGATGCTGCACACAGCCAGTGTCATACCGGCCTGGGGTACATACTCAGAGAGATCATCCATGTCTCTTTTCATGTAGACCAGGGAGGTACATCTCAGGTCATTCACACCAGCATGGACATTGAGTGCATCATATTTCTGCTTGCTTTGGGGTGACCTGCGTACTTGTGTTATGTGGCATTTTGTGGCAGCCTACAGGCAGCTTACTCTACCCTTTCCCTTGTTCAGTCTGGTGAGTGGGACAGCAGTGTGTCTGCCTATACAGACACATTTTACAACTGTATCAGGCATGTTGTTTCACCTTCTGGCCTGTGACTGTTTGGCACACCAGCTTTGTGTACTATTTGTTGCATGTGCTATGTTTGGAGGTTGTGGTTGCTTGTGATCTGCTTTGGAGGCTTCTGTTGGTGTGGTGTGTTTGTAATTAGGGCCTCTGGGACTCTTTTTCTGTGTTTATGTGTTTGGTTTACAGTTGTGGTAGGTCTATGTGGAACTGGGTTTGTGGTGTATGTGGTTACCTTCTGCTCCTGACTAGTTTTGACAGTACTGAGTTGGGGGAGCTCAACCTCTGGTTTGTATATATGGTTGCATCTATCACATATATTTGCATTTATTTGGGGGAGTTGTGGTTGTCTGTGTACTTGGGACAGGTGTCACATTGCCTCTGGATTCACAGATTCTACTTGTTGTGGCTGGACATAGTGGATTGTATGTGTGGACATATGTTATTGCCATACTACTGGTCAGTGATTACTTCCCTTTTTATGTTTGCTCTATCATGTGGTAGCTTCCTCATTCTCTTGCATGGTTTGGTAATGGCTGGAGTCCAGCATGCCAGATGCCTGCGTGTATGGCATTGTGTGTTGTTATTATTTGTGATTGCATACTCCAAGCATTCCTGGCTGTGTTCATGGAATGCCTGTATAACATGTTCTGCGGTGTGTCCCATATTCTGCACTTGCACAGGGCCTTTCATGGATTCAACATCAGTTTGGAGGGCTGCAACCTATGCTTTACACATGTTTTTCACTGTGGTATTCTGGCCAGGGACTGGGGTCGGGATGTGTATATCCAGTGTGATTACTCCATGGTCTGGTCTTACCAGTGAAGGATACACTTCTCATCTTGCCATCCAGTACACATGTTGCTGATTATCACATCCAATATGCTTACCCCTCTTGTGGGAGTGGAACGTTGTTCCTGGGCATTTTTGTTTATGGATTCTGGGAACTTTTCTCCAACTGTGTTGGTGCTAGTATAATGCTCCCGGTGTATGTCTGGGTATTTTCACTCAAGCAATATAATGTTGTTTTGGGGGCTTGATATATTCATGTATTCCAACATAGGCCAGGTGCAGTTCCTGGTATTAGGACAGTAGTCTGCAGCAGGCTATATACTGGGAGGCGGTTTTAGCCATTGGTATTTGACCATGGCTAATCCATGCTGCTTCTTGTTGTGGTACCAACATGGGGTGTGGTTATCCTTGACATTTATTGCTAGTCACCCTCCTTTTGTAGCTTGTTCCATGTTTTGCGGCTGTACAGCACAGTATGAGGTGTGACCTGGTAGTGGTAGGGTGCTGATGTGAGCCTTGACCCAGTTCTCTATTACAGGACTGATATCTACATTCTCCATACTGTGTGCGTTTACACTGCACACATCTTGCTGTTTAGACTTCTGGCAGTGGGTAGCATTACATCTAGGTTCCTATCTCTTGTGGTACCTATGAAGGTGGGTTTGTGTTTTGAGACTTACCAATTCAGGGCATGCTGTGGGTACTGACAGCCTTTGCCAGTATCCATGGGGCATGGAATGATAGGTGAACGCCACCCCTAGCAGGTGGTGCATCATGTCATGCTCCGCATGTCTTTCCAGCCTGAAACACATTGGCTCCCCTTTGACTAACTGCATTACTTCAGCCAGTTATTGCACTTGATCATCCCATCATCATTTTGTGGCTTCATGCTTGGTGAGGGTGGATGTTAATCTGGGTGCTCAGGTGTGCATATAGTACATGGTGTTACATTACTTAACACATGGCATTCATGCCTCAGGTGGTGCTGCAGGGCTGCCTCTGTCGGATGCGCATATTACACTTCCCTGTACATGTTTGTGAGCAGGTCATGCCATTTTAGGCATCCATGTTATTATTTGAGTGAGTCAGAGGTGGTATCATTCCCAGGGTTCCTACTGAGCCAGTGTATGTGCTATGCTTTGCCTCTTTGCCAAGGCCAGGGCATACTGGGCATGCCTCCTTCTGCCTACTGGGGCAGGCTCAGGTTGTTCCTCCTCCGAGTCACGCTCTGCCTGTGATGGCCTTGGCAATGGTGGGGGGCTGTTTGGCCCAGCCCTATGCTGGTCCTGCTACAGCTGTTTTCACAAGATCATATTATGTAGCATAGCACATACCATGACAATTTGGGTACATGTAGTTGGTGTGTACTGCAAGGCTCCACCAGATGTGTCCAGACACCGGAACCGTGACTTGAGCAGCCCAAACACATGCTCTATTACATTACGTGTTTGCGCATGTGCCTCTTTATGGCGTTCCTGTTCAGGTGTGTGTGCGTTTCTGATGGGTGTCATCAGCCACGGCTCCAGTGCATAACCTGCATCCCCCACTAGGTGTCCATATGGGATGTCCCCATTGGCAAATGTCTGGTACAGCTGCGTCAAATGCCAGATGTGGGAATCATGGTAACTTCCAGGGCAGCCAGCACACACATTCATTATTATGGCCTGGGCATCACACACGACCTGGCAGTTGATGGAGGGGAAGCCCTTGTGGTTAATGTAGGCCCTACCCCGCTCACCGGCTGGTGCTTTGATGCGTATATGCGTGCAGTCTATTGCACCCACTACCTCAGGGTATTCCGCTATTTGCTGGAAGAGACGCATATTGCTGGCCAATACCTCACGGGCATTGGGGAAATATACATGATCACTGACATGTGCTGACATGGCATCCAGGAACTGGTGCAGTACCCTGGAGGCTGATGCCTGTGATATCCCCATCATATCGCCAGTTGGTCTCTGGAAGGTACCTGTTGCTAGTATTCTTAGGCCAACACATACCTTGGTTTCCACTGGGAAGGGTTCCCCTCTGTTGGTTCTGTGTGTGAGGTGTGGCCTGCACAGCTCAACAATTTGCTGCAGGAGCTCTCTGTCCACTCTATAGTGCTCTACTATCTCCAGCTCATTTAACCCATGGTAGGTGACCCTGGGCCTGTACACTCTTCTCCGTCTCCTCACTGTGGGTTGTCTGGCACCATCTGCATTGTCACCACCCTCAGCAAGTCGCCTATGTCTCATTATGACAGCTATGGCAGCCCCTAACATTTCTGCTCTGAGTTAAGCTTTTTCAGTTTTCACTTCTATTAGCTTACTCCTGTCTTGCAGTGTCTCTTAAGAGAAACATCCTGCACTACTGTTTGCAGAGTTTTAAGTGCTGGGCTGGGCTACTATTCTGCCTGTGTAATTGCCTGCTTCTAATTGTTTTCACCTGCTAGCTTCAGCAGTTATCCCTGCTAGCTTCCTATTAATTCTGTTGCTTCCTTTTTCCTTTCTGTTTCCTCAGGGGGAAGCAACGTGCATACCAGCAGAAACATGCTCACAGTGGCTTACACGCACACACATGTGCTTACACGGTTCAGAATCTACTTATTCGGGTTAAAATGCGCGCACACCCACACAAACACTGTTACACGTCTGCCAACAGCCTCCCACATGCTCAGCCTGCCCTACACGCGCACACACCAGCGCAAACAGTGTTAACCATCTCCCAACATGCTCCCACATGCTCAGTCTGCCTTACACGCGTGCACACTGCCCTATTCGCACTTCATGGCGTGCACACATGCGCATGCCCGCCCAGCAAGAAACTTTGGTGTAAGTAACAGTGTACACCTTCCATTTCCTGACTTTCCCTGACTTATCTTGTGGTACACCTCTTTCCATGATCTGTGTGTGTCATCTGTCATGTTACACTGACCTCCAATGAACTGCATTTCTTTCTACCATTCCCCCCTGTAATGTCAACTATCTCCTACTCTATTCCTCCCACTTATGTATCTCTTACACTACTCAGACTGTGCTCATTTGCTATGTGACTGTGAGATTCAGTATCCTAACCCTCATTTACACGAGATTGCCTACTAATGCTTAGATACATGTCTTAGACTCAGCTTCCCCCCTTAGCAACCACTACACGGTGGCCATGTTGTTTTTGGTCTGCTGGTCCCTGCATTGTCATTCCATGTATTGCATGAAACCCACATTTGTGGGTTTATAACCTTCATTTTTATGTTTTATACAGTGCAGCCCGTTTGCACTGGGTTGCGCTGGGTTTAAACATCGGCGATCACCAAAAAAAAAAAATTATATTTTTATTATTTTTGCATCGGGTTACCTTGCCAATGGCCACATATTTGGCCATTGGCATGCTGCCTGAGACATATGCACCCTTTATTTGGAGTTGACATGGCTCCGTTGTGGAATTTGCAGAAACGTACTCAGTTGTCAACTAAGTACATTTCTGCAGCTAAAACGTCTCTTACACGAGCTGGTTTCTGCTTCATGGATCGCTAATATACCTCATTTGCATACCTTTCGGCTGCAAGTGAGGTATTTAGCATGTCCACGCCCAGTCCGTGTAAGAGACGTTTTAGCTGGTCTCTTACACAGAGTTTAGGGCTGTTCCTGGATCGCGAGGCTTGCATGGAGTGTTACACGTCTCTTACACTCCGTGCAAGCCTTCATGAATCCTGCCCATATACTGTTTATGTATGATATAAATATTTACTGTATTTATAGATGAAGGGAACTTCATTCCTCACAGTTATCTGTTTATACAGGCATGAACAACTGTAAGAGGGTCTTCAGTCATTTGCCACTTGTGGTAGATGTTCCCAGGCTGACATAATTTATTCTGTTAAACACTCATCATCATCTTCTTCTTTTGGCTGTTCTCATTAGGGGTCGCCACAGCAGATCATCTGTTTCCATTTCTTCCTGTCCTCTGCATCTTGCTCTGTCACACCAACCACCTGCATGTCCTCTCTCATCACATCCATAAACCTTATCTTAGGCCTTCCTCTTTTTCTGTTACCTGGTAGCTTCATCCTTAGCATCTTTTTCACAATATACTCTGCATCCCTCCTCAGAACATGTCCATACCAGTGTAATCTTGCCTCTCTGGCTTTGTCTCCAAACCTAATAAAAACAAAGGTAAGCAACTTGGTAAAGAGGGATGTGCTCAACAACAATCCAAACGAAAAACAAATGTAACACTGATGAAGGATTATTCAATCCGAAAGCTTTGTTTTGATATTTCGTTTAGTAAAAGAAGTCTGCATTTGTGTTTCTGTGGAGTTGTGGATTTGTTTTTTGTTTGTCTCCAAGCCTTCCAACCTGAGCTGTCCCTCTAATATACTTATTCCTAATCCTGTTCACCCTCATCACACCCAGTGCAAATCTTAACATCTTTAACTCTGCCACATCCAGCTCTAACTCCTGCCTTTTTGTCAGTGCCACTGTCTCCAACCCATATAACATAGCTGGTCTCAATACCCTCTTGCAGACCTTCCCTTTCACTCTTACTGGTACTCGTTTGTCACAAATCACTCCTGACACTCTCCTCCACCCAATCCATTCTGCCTGTACTCTCTTCTTCACCTCTCTTCCACACTCACCATTACTCTGAACTATTGATCCCAAGTATTTAAACTCATCCACCTTCACCACCTCTACTCCTTGCATCCTCACCATTCCTCTATCCTCCCTCTCATTCACACACAATATTCTGTCTTAGTCCTGCTGACCCTTCATTCCTCTTCTCTCTAGAGCATATCTCCATCTCTCCAGGGTCTCCTCCACCTGTTCCCTACTCTCACTACAGATCACAATGTTATCTGCAAACATTTTAGTCCAAGGGGACTCCTGTCTGATCTCGTCTGTCAACCTGTCCATCACCATTGCAAATAAGAAAGGGCTCAGAGCTGATCCTTGATGTAATCCCACATCCACCTTAAATGCATCCATCACACCCACCGCAGAACTCACCACTGTCACACTACCCTCGTACATATTCTGTACCACTCTTACATACTTCTCTGACACTCCCAACTTCCTCATACAATACCACAACTCCTCTCTAGGCACCCTGTCATGTGCTTTCTCTAAGTCTACAAAAACACAATGCAACTCCTTCTGACCTTCTCTGTACTTCTCCATCAACACTCTCAGAGCAAACATCACATCTATAGTGCTCTTTCCTGGCATGAAACCATACTGCAGATCACTAATCATCACATCCCTTCATAACCTAGCTTCCACTACTCTTTCCCATATCTTCATGCTGTGACTGATCAGTTGAATCCCTTTGTACTTACTACAGCTCTGCACATCACCCTTATTCTTAAAAATCAGTAACAAAACACGTTTTCTCCATTCCTCAGGCATCCTCTCACTTTCCAAGATTTCATTAAACAATCTGGTTAAAATCTCCACTGCCATTTCACCTAAACACCTCCATGCTTCCACAGATATGTCATCTGGACCAACAGCTTTTCCATTCTTCAGCCTATTCATAGCTATCCTTACTTCCTCCTTGCTAATCCATTGCACTTCATGATTCACTATCCCCACATCATCCAACCTTCTCTCCCTCTCATTCTCTTCATTCATCAACCCCTCAAAGTACACTTTCCATCTGCTCAACACACTCTCCTTGCTTGTACATTTCCCTCATTATACTTTATCACCTTTACCTGCTGTACATCTTTCCTAGCTCGGTCCCTCTGTCTAGCCTGTCTACAGGTCCTTTTCTCACTCCTTAGTGTCCAACCTTTCATATAGCTCTTCATATGCCTTATCCTTAGCCTTTGCCCCCTTTCTGTTTGCCATGCACCTCATCTCCTTATACCCTGTCTACTTTCATCATCTCTCTGACAATCCCACTTCTTCTTTGCCACCCTCTTTCTCTGTATACTGTCCTGTGCTTCCTCATTCCACCACCATGTCCCCTTGTCATCCTTCCTCTGTCCAGATGTCACACCAAGCACCTTTCTAGCAGTCTCCATTACTAGCTCTGCTGTAGTTATTCTGTTAAACACTGTATCAGTGAATTTGGGGACTCTTTTTTTAAGCTGTAAATATGAATAGAAAGAGTGCAGCTAATGTTAATACTAACACAGGATCCAGAACTCAATGTGTTCTTTGCTTGTAGACATAGCTATCATACACAATATGCTTGTGAAATACATGATATTGATTTATCCCTAGCTTTAACTTTAAAAAGCTGTAAAGGCACTATCATCGTATATTGCAGTATGGCCAATGTATGCATACTTTAATAGGCATGTTTTTTCTTTTGAATTCATTGCACATGTTGATGATGCTAGTATGATTTTTCTGCAAATTTCAGAATGAAAGGTTAATACCAGTAAAGTTATTGCAGCTAAATAGATATTGCATATTATGCCAGTGTAGAGTCTATGGGCCAGATTCAGGAAGCCCTACATGAAGTGTCGGAATAGTGCAGGAGCTGCTGCACGCAATATGGCTGCCAAGCGATCCAGGATTGAGCTCCCAGGACGTGCATGAGCGCTTTTACACTATTCTGGCACAGACACCACTGCTACATGCTAATTACCTCATTTGCTGGTGAAAACCTTGCAAATGAGGTGAATTATCGATCCAGGTAGCATGCAGTTGTCCATTCCTGAACAGTGTGCAAAGCAGAAATGTATTCAGCTAGTAACTGAATACATTTCTGCAAATTAAAAAAATGGAGGCATGACAGCTCAAAAGAAAGCATGTATTATAGTTAGTAGGCATTCCAATGGCAAACTATATATCCATTGACATGAAACATAACTTGTTTTTTATAAAATAAAACCTTTTTTTGGCCAATCTCAGCTATTTAACCATAGGGCAGCAGCATGCTGAAAAAAAAATGTGAAAAAGCAATTTTCAGGGAAATCTGCATTTTGCCATTATAGTCAGTGGCATGCAGAATGAAAAAAATACCAGGGAACAGTGGTTGCTAAGGAGAAGGGCTCAGTGTGAGTGCAGTAACTATGGAGTAAGGCAGTGGGGTATGCAAATGAGGGAAATCTTACTGAATCACAAATTTCTTCTAAGTGTCAGACTGCACCTAGCCATGTAGGTGCTCTAATATGGCCTTATACTAATGAGAAGTAAATGACATCAAAAGGGGGTACACATGGGAGCACTATTGCCTGGGTTTGCACTTAGCTAAGCTAAGCAACGGGGTGTGTCTGAGGCTATAATGCCTTACAACATAAAATGAAGAGAGTGTTCACGTCCAGGAAGGGACATTTCTGCTAAAACTTGTTTACCATAGCTAAACTGGTGGGTGCAGCATGCACTGGGACAAAAAAAAAAAAAAAAAAAAACAAGAAATAGCAGCACTGTGTATATATAAGCAAGGGGGTGTATCCGAGGCTGTATAGCCTTGTTTACCATCCCTAAATGAGTGTGCACAGCGCAGACCAGGGTTTAAACCACAAAAATAAAAAATAGCAGAATAGAGGCACTCAGATACAAGTAATAGAGCTGGCAGGTGGAATGTATTATACTCAGCCAATCACTCAGACAACTTCTGCAGCACAACACTATAAACTATGCAAACACCTTTTAGTCTGTTTTTTTCCCACAAACTCTACACCACCAGTGTACACAGATGGGGAAATTTTACCTGACAAAACTAACAAAATGTTAGGGGCTGCTGTTGCTCTCATACATCAGTATGTGCAAGAGGCTGAGAGTGGTAAAGGGGACAGTGCTGAGAACTGCACCAGACATAAGAGGAGGAGGAGGAGAAGAGTGTTCAGGCCCAGGGTAAACTATGAAGGGCTACATGATCTGGAGATAGTAGAGAATTACAGGGTGGACAGAGACATACTGCAGCAAACTGTGGAGCTGTGCCGGCCTTGCCTCACATCAAGAACAGAGGGGAACCTATCCCAGTGGATACCAAGGTATGTGAAGCTCTAAGAATACTAGTTACAGGTACTTTCCAAAGAGCAACTGGGGATATCATGGGGGTCTCACAGGAATCTGCATCCAGGATAATCCACCAGTTCCTGGATTCCATTAGAACACATGCCGAGGAGCACATTACATTTCCCAACACCCATGAGAAGCTGACTGGCAATATGTATCTCTTCCACCATGTAGCAGACTACCCGGAGATACTAGGTGCCATATACTGCACGCACATTTACATCAAAGGACCATCTGGTGACCTGTGATGTACTAGGTGCCATAGACTGCACGCACAGCCAAATCAAAGGGCCACCTGGTGACCTGGGTAGGGTCTACATAAATTGAAAGGGGTTCTACTCTATCAACTGGCAGGTCGTATGTGATGCCCAGGCCATTATCATGAACGTGTGTGCTGGCTGTCCTGGAAGCTATCACAACTCCCACATCTGGCATTCCTCACAGTTGTATCAGTGGTTTGCCAGGGGGACATCTCATATGGCCATTTAGTGTGGGATGCTGGCTACACACTGGAGCCATGGATGATGACACACATCAGTAATGCACGCACACTCACACAAGAATGCATAATGAGGCACACGCTCAAACCAGGATCATTATAGAGCATGTGTTTGGGATGCTCAAGTCATGGTTCTGCTGCCTTGACATATCAGGTGGAGCCTTGAAGTACTCTCCAGCCACATGTGCACATGTGGTCATAGCAAGGTGCCACATATATTTCCACATCCAGATACACTATACTATTGTAACTGAGCTGGTGAGTAAATTTCAGACAACACTCTGTACTTACATTTCAAAGCCATACTGCCAGACCTGCTGTGATATCACTGTGTAAAAGTCTGTGGGTGGGGATTTAATGGGTGTCACCATGTGGAGTCCTTTGCCAGGCATTTCTCTATGGTTGTCTACAGCTGGTCTTATTGAAGAAGTAGGGTGGTTGAGAGATCAATAAATAAGGTTGGATGAGTGGCCTAATGGTTAAAGTGTTTGCCTTACAAGCACAAGGTGCAGGGTTTGAGTCTCACAAGGGATAATTGGCTAGGCTTAAAATGGTTCGTAAGGGCAGTTAGCTTAGTACTAATCTAGGTGACTTTAGAAGAAAAGCTCTTTTTTGTCACTAAGTTCTCCATGTTTTCATAGGCAGTGGAGGAAGAAGGGGATTTGCTTCTGGAATGGAGGGAAGCCTCACTTAAATGTACATTAACATGGCTTCAGATTTTGGTTAAGCACAACCAAAGAGTTCTTGGCAAGTTGCGCTTTCAAATTACTGAACTACAGTCTGCCTTGTTGGCAGAAATGCCGGAGAATGAGTCTAAAGAAATGATGGGTAATGTAATAATTAAAACACAAGAGGGTGAGAAAAATGTTGTGGCTCGGAGAAAGAAAAAACTGACCTGTGACATTAATGATTTTGAAAAAGACATGGTGCATTCCTTTAAGCAGAATAGAAGAAGGGGCAGACAAAGTTTTGGGGTGGGGTTCCCAAGGAAAAGAGATCCCATGACTCATCCGTGTTGTCAACAAAAACAAGAGCGAGCAGTAAGAAAAGTGTTTCTTTTGAGAAGGTTGTTACAGGGGAAGCCAGTAATGGAAAAAAAACTCTGTGGTTTCAATGTATTCACCCAAGCAAAAACAAACAAGAAGTTCCTTTCGGAAAAATCAGAGGAACGAAGAGGTTAACAACAGGAAGAAAAAATAACACTTTTAGCTTGTCCAGTGAACACCTTGCCTAGTCATCAGAAGGGCTCATTATTTGAATATAATGAAATTGGGCATAGAAACTCTGACATTGCAGTCAATGTAGCAATCGGTGCTGCAAATGAAGGTGAGAATGTAAATTTGTTAGTGTTGGTTGATCATGTTTCTCACTATGAACACATGGCTAATGTTTTATCTAGGTTTGAGCCTATGGCTCTTGCTCTTAACAAGGAGATGCAACCTGTAAATTTGAATTTAAATACTGTTAATTTGTCTGATCTAAGGCTTACTGAAGAATTTGTAAATGTGCTTCTGAAAGGCCCAAAATTTGTTCCAACCAGAATCCCCTGTTTAGCTGATATCATTTTGGATGTCAAATTCTTTTGTCGTAATTTGCATTTAAAAGTGTATTTTAATTCCCTAGGGAATGAGGAATTTGTTTCAAATTTGAATAGTAACAATTTAAGTTTGGAAGATGAATTGTTAAATGTTAGTATACACAAAATTGATTTGTATTTTGATATACTGGATGAGGTTAATGAAGGGAATGAGTGTGAATTTCAAGTTGAAAGCAGGTTTGATACTGACTATGGTAAAATAGATGTTCCTTATTTTTCATCTAATATAAATAAATTCATGCTCCCTAGAACCTCTTCCAGTATCAAAATGTTTACAAATGTGCTTTGCCAGCAAATAGAGCGAGAATTTGATACATTTCTGAGAAGTGCAAAGAATTATAATTTGTCAAAAAAGAGTGGCAAGAACTTCAAAGTATGTATTTGTCTTTAGGTGATTTTGTTTTTAAACAAGCTGATAAAGAGGACAACTGGGTGATTATGAACATAAAGGATTATGAAACAATGGTCAAAGATCTGATTTTTGTATAAAATGATTATGTGGAATTGACAATGAATCTCTTTAACAGGTTTAATGGGGAATTGTTGGAAATCTTGGAAAGGGGCGAAAGATTGGGATTCTTAACTAATAAAGATGTGAAGAAATTACATATAAAGGAACCTAAGGACACCAGATTTTATGCCCTACCCAAGATTTATAAAGATTTAAGGATGCCCCCAGGTAGACCCATTGTATCTATGATAGGTTCTTATCTAGAGAATGTGGGTATATTTTTGGATTATCATCTGAAAATGTATATGTTAAATGTTTCAGCTCATATTAAAAATACAGGGGAACTGTGTGAGAGACTTAAAAAGATCAAGTGGCAGAGAGATTATTATTGGGCCATGGTAGATGTTACTTCATTATATATGAACATTGACACAAAAAGGGTCTTGAGGCAATGGGGAGAATGATGGGTGAAGGCCCTAGAACATCATTTCTTTTGTTATTGTTGGAATTTAGTCTCACCCACAATTATTTTAAGTGGGGGAAATGATTTCTTCTGCAAAATCGAGGCACAGCTATGGGGGCAGTTTATGCCCCTTCATATGCGGTGGTATATAAGGAGGATTTTGAGAATCAATTCCTCTATTTGAATAGATTTTCAGTAGGAATGTAATATTTTATGGGAGATTTATTGACGATTTAATTTTTGTATGTAAGGGAGAACAAGATGCTTTTTGAGTTTCTTGAAAAACTTGAATAGTACAGAGCATTGTCTGAAATTTACTCACTAGCTCAGTTCCAATAGTATAGTGTTTCTTTATGTAGAACTATATGTGGATAAAAGTAACAAGGTACTATTCAAACCTCATAGAAAAATCACTTCAGCAAATAATTTCTTACATGCTGACAGCATGCATCTCCCTCACTTGAAGAATTTACCTCAGTGTGAGTTAAAAAGGGTTCTTCGGAATACTTCCGAAGAACATTTACAACAAGGCTTCCTAGATGAAACTGTAGAAAGATTAAGGGCAAGAGGTTATTCAGAAGAATTGTTAGAAACTGCAAGGAATAGTGCTTATGGAAGAATTATGGAGAACAAACAGGCATCTTCTTATTGAAGAAGTAGGGTGGTCGAGAGATCTATAAATAAGGTGACTTTAGAAGAAAAGCTCTTTTTTGTCACTAAGTTCTCCATGTTTTCATATGCAGTGGAGGAGGTGGTTAGAAAATGTTGGTATATGGTAAAGGAAGATGGAAGTGTGGGAAAACTTTTTCATAACCATGTGTCTTTCTCCTATAGCAGGTATAACAATTTCAAAGAAATGCTTAATGTAAAATTATTTCAGTCACCTGATATAGGCAAAATGGGCATGCGTTCTTGTGGGAATTCTATTATTTGTGATAGAGCCAAAAATCTGGATGGTTGTAAAATAAATGGAAAAATATACAGAGCTAGACAAATTTTTCATTGTAATTCACAGGGTGTAGTGTACATTTTATGATATGACTATGAAAGGGTGAAGTGGTACATCAGGTAAAGTAGGAAAAGGGTGAAAATAAAAATTATGGAACACTTGGGGGATATTTGAAAAAGAAATTGCTTGAGCCCAGTTGCAGAACATTTTGTTTTGGATCATGGGGGGTTTTATGAAAGTTTGTTCTTTAGTGTGTTGGTACATCCACTTATGGAAAACATGGAAAATTTTAAAGATCAGCTGAATAAGTTGGAATGTAGGATGATAATCAGTTATAGAACTTTACAGCTTAGAGGAATGAACATTGATAATAATTTAACACTATAACAAGTAGATTTTTAATAATAAAAATTTTGTAATTATTGCTCTTTTGGGATAAAAAATTGAAGCCCTTAACGGGAAATAATGTTGTAATTTGTCCTACATGTCATGTGTTTTCAAATGTTTCCAAATGTTTCATATGTTTTTTTAAAAAGGCTTTAAAATAATGCTTTAAAATGTGTTGTAATGCAGTTTATGTCTTTTGATTGATTGATGGTTTGCATTGATTGGTTGAATAATTAATTATTATAAATTGCCTTTTGGAAAATATGTGTATAAAAGGAGGGGTTTTGTATGATTATGTTATTCCTTTGAAGGCGAAAGACCAAGGTACCAGAAAGAATGTAATAAAGTAATTGAAGAATTTTACCCTGCTTCCTGGTTTTTGGATGTCTGGCTTCTTTATAAGTGTTTTCTGTAATGTTAATACTAACACAGGGTCCTGAACTCTATGAGTTCTGTGCTTGTAGATATAGCTATCTTACATGATATGCTTGTGAAACACATGATATTGATTTATTCCTAGCTTTAACTTTAAAAAGCTGTAAAGGCACTATCATCATATATTGCAGTATGGCCAATGTATGCATACTTTAACAGGCATGTTTTTTTCTTTTGAATTCATTGCACACGCTGATGATGTTAGTATGTTTTTTCTGCAAATTTCAGAATGAAATGTAAATACCAGTAAAGTTAGTGCAGATAAATATATATTGCATATTATGTCAGTGTAGAGTCTATGGGCCATATTCAGGAAGCCCTACACAGAGTGTCAGAATAGTGCAGGAGCTGCTGCATGCAATATGGCTGCCTAGTGATCCAGGATCAAGCTCCCAGGACATACATGAGCCCTCTTACACTATATGCTGATTACCTTATTTGCTGGTGAAAACCATGCAAATTAAGTGAATTAGAGATCCAGGAAGCATGCAGTTGTCCATGCCTGAACAGTGTACAAAGCAGAAATGTATTCAGCTAGTAGCTGAATACATTTCTGCAAATTAAAAATCAGAGACATGACAGGTAGAAAGAAAGCATGTATAATAGTTAGTAGGCATGCCAATGGCCACCTATATGCCCATTGGCATAAAAAATAATTAACTTTTTATAAAATGAACCTTTTTTTGGCCTTATCTCGGTCATTTAAGCATAGGGCAGCAGCGTGCAAACAGGATTGTGCCAAAAAAAAAAAATATGAAAAAGTAATTTTCAGGGAAATCTGCATTTTGATATTATAGTCAATGGCATGCAGAATGTAAGCAATACCAGGGAACAGTGGTTGCTATGGAGAAAGGCTCAGTGTGAGTGCTGTAACTATGAAGTTAGGCAGTGGGGTATGCAAATGAGAGGAATCTTACTGAATCACAAATTTCTTCTAAGTGTCAGACTGCACCTAACCATGTAGCTGCTCTAATACAGCTGTACACTCAAGAGAAGTAAATCACATAAAAAGGGGGTGTGTCATGTTTGCTGTAAGCACATTGAAGCACTATTGCCCATGTTTGCTCTTAGCTAAGCATAGCTAAGCAAGGGGGTGTGTCTGAGGCTGTAATGTCTTACACCATGAAATGAAGAGTGTGTTTTCGTCCAGGGAGGGACATTTCTGCTAATATGCATTTACCTTAGCTAAATGGGTGTGCGTGTCATGCACTGGGACTTAAACAAACCAAAAAAGAAAAAAACAGGAAATGGCAGCACTGTGTATATATAAGCAAGGGGGAGTGTCCAAGGCTGTATAGCCTTGTTTCCTTGCCTAAATGGGTGTGCACAGCGTGGACCGGGATTTAAACCACAAAAATAAGAAAATACAGGAAATGGCAACTGGAACAAGAAACAAAAGGAAATAGCAGAAGATTGGCACTCAAATAGTAATAGAGCTGGCAGGTTGAATGTATTATACTCAGCCAAACACACAAGCAGCATCTGCAGTACACCACTATAAACTATGCAAACACCTTTTAGTCTGTTTTCCCCCCACAAACTCTACACCACCAGTGTACACAGATGGGGAAATTTTACCTGACAAAACTAACAGAATGTTAGGGGCTGTGTGTGTGCATTTCTGATGGGTGTCATCATCCATGGCTCCAGTGCATAGCCAGCATCCCTCAATAAATGGCCATGTGGGATGTCCCCCCTGGCAAACCACTGATACAGCTGTGAGGAATGCTAGATGTGGGAGTCATGATAGCATCCATGAACTGGTGGAGTATCCTGGATGCAGATGCCTGTGAGATCCCCATGATATCCCCAGTTGCTCTTTGGAAAGTACCTGTAGCTTGTATTCTTCACTTTATGTAGACCCTACCCCATTCACTAGGTGGTTATTTGATGTGGATGTGCGTGCAGTCTATGGCACCCAGTACCTCTGGGTAGTCTGCTACATGGGTGGTAGCGTCTACATAAACTGAATGGGGTTAAACTCCATCAACTGCCAGGTCATGTGTGATGTCCAGGGCATTATCATGAATGTGTGTGCTGGCTGTCCTGGAAGCTATCATGACTCCCACATTTAGCATTCCTCACAGCTGTATCAGTGGTTTGCCAGGGGGGACATCTCGTAGGGCCATTTAGTGAGGGATGCTGGCTACACACTGGAGCCATGGATGATGACACCCATCAGAAATGCACACACACTCACACAAGAATGCCATAATGAGGCAGACGCACAAATCAGGATCATTATAGAGCACATGTTTGGGATGCTCAAGTCACGGTTCCATTGCCTTGACATATCTGGTGGAGCCTTGCAGTAATCTCCAGCCACATGGGCACACATGGTCATAGTAACTAACTGAGGTTACTACTTTTCTAAAGTCTTTCTGCTTAAACTGTTTAATTCAGCCATACTGGGTCAACAGCACCAAACTTCAAAGCCCTTAAATAAGGCTCCTAATGCTAAAAAGTTCCACTGAATTGTACTGTTAAAGTTGCTGTCTGTGTTTAAAAACAGAACATAGATTAGTATTTAAAGTAAGTACTGTATACTGCTGACCTGGGTCTAAAGGCACCTATTAGGCTGTCCCCCACAGTAATTTGACTCCTTACATATTGATAAAATTAGCTATTTTGCCCCCAGTATCTTCTTTCTTACACCTAAAACAATACACTGAACACAGTAATTTCACTCTCCTCTCCCTCACATAGCCCTGAAAATTATACCATGCAGCTATAAAATTAACCTGCAAGTGTATAAAATACAGCTTAAACATAGTCTATAAACTGGTGCAAAAAACAAATAAAAACACAGCCAAACATACAACCATACATACCAAAACAAACGCGAAATGGAGGTGAAGTGACAAGAATCACTCTATAGAGGCCAATTTGTAGTCCTTCAGACTCATTAAAGTCACTACCTTCTACAGCCTCCTAATTTCTGCCATTCAACTTAGCCTGTGTGGGCTTCTCTATGTTCCATAACCAAGAACTTTCCATATTCCTCACCAATGCTGGATATCACCACAGACTGATTGCTTCTGCTATCTTTCAAAGGCCTGCTACACCCAGCAAAAACTTGGCACTAGAGAAAGGACTTGTAGATCAGAAACAAAGACAAAGATCACTTGTCCCTGTCTAAAGGCACTAAATCCTGTGGTTGCGGCAAATGGTGGTGGTTTTTACACATGGTAATAGGAAGTTCACCATTAATTAAGTTCACCATAGTAACAATTAATCCAAAACAGCAACACCAACACCAAATCCATCGTAAAAGCATCTCTATCAATGTAAGTAACTGACCACGGTTTTTAGACCGATTTAATTTTCAACATTTTTATACGCCATTAGGAATTTAACAAGAGTTTATAAACAATTTCTTCTTCAAAACACATAAACACAACCGTGGGTCAGTCAAATTCAAATTCATGGGCACATGATCAGTAATGGTGACAAAGGAGGGCCCCAGTCAATAGTGTTTGGAGAAGACCGTGGAGTTACATACCAAAAGCGTAAGGAAATACTTGGAGTCAGTGTAGCCCCACTCTGCTCCCCTCCCTGCCCCCATTTCCCACCCGACCCCACTAGTGCTACATTAAAACTAAATTTAGCCACTCCCCTCATGCTAAGTACCAATCAGCACCTCATACATCACTGAGCAACCCTCCCCCCTTAACCCATTTCATTCTCTTCCATTCTTCCACACCCTGCTAGCACACTCAGCCATCAAAATGTGTCCGCCTCCCCAACAAAATACAAACAAGTAAAAAAGTACTAATTACCCTACTGTCTATACTATTTCTATTTTACCATCTTACTGCCTAAGAACAAAAACTTGACTGTGGTATTCACTACCCAAATGGTCAAACAGCCACCCACGACTTCACACATAACACCAAACACTTTACCATCCCCAGCACACCAAATCTACCACCCTCAACAAAATATAACCCCTGTAAAGCCACACAACATAATCCTAAAGACAAAGACTATATAAAACTTATAAACAAACTCCTAAAGCTTAGAGTATCCTGTCATTATAACATTATAACACATTGGGACATCCATCCCAAACCTGGCCCACCCACACCCAGTAACCTTCACTCCCCTATCACAATCTCCACAGTCAAGCTACCCCTTTCAACTCTCACTACTTCCCTCCTAGCATTTCACCTATTAGAAGTATTAACAATAAGATTCCCAACCTACACGCCCTCCTAGCAACCCACTCCCCAGATATTATGTGTCTTATGGAAACCTGGCTAAAACCTAGTGCTACTGATGATGAGATACTACATCCAGGATACAATATTCACCGGTTAGACTGTACTAACCTAGTACTACTGATAATGAGACACTACCTCCAGGATATAATATTCACCGGTTAGACCGTACTAACCTAGTACTACTGATAATGAGACACTACCTCCAGGATATAATATTTACTGGTTAGACCGTACTACAAGGAAAAGAGGTGGGATAGCAGTCCTTTACAAAAATACTCTGTTATAAGAGACACCATTCAACCACCCCAATTCAATAATGCAGAACTCCTCATAACCAAACTACAGATTAACCAGAACAATGTTTGAACATCATCTGTGCTTACATTCCACCAGGCAGCAACTTAAATAACCTAGAGGATATCCTACACTGGATATCCACTATCTATCCCCAAGTAACCATAGTTCATGGTAACTTCAATACCGACTGGCACCCCTGCTCCTTCAAACCACCCTCACCCCTATAAACTTATCTTGGTTTAAACAGACCATAACCTCTCCCACTAGGATAAACAAGCTGACCAACAGGGAGAGTATACTAGACTGGATCCTAGTTAATAACCAACCCCAACTGTACACAGCTGTGACTCTCCCTGATGACCTTAGTGACCATTTACTAACTTATATCATAAAACATAAGACAGGAAACCTTCACCAGACCAAATAAAAAAACACTTAGAAACAGGAAAAACTTTGACACTACTATATTCCTAAACAATCTAAAAGCAGTTGACTGATCAAAACTAAATAAATCTACCATTAGAAGAGGCTATATCTCATTTTAACACTAAATTCCTAAGTATCCTTGATTCCCTTGCTCCAGCATGTACAATAAAATCTAGATCAAACACAGCACCATGGCTCAAAAAAGATACCAAATCTAAAGTCAAAACTAGAAACAGAGCCTGGGCCAGCTGGAGAACAACTAAAGCCCCACTTGACCATCTAAAATATCGGCAACTCAGGAATGATACAAAGAAAATCTATTTTACTAGATAAAAAAAGCTTCTACCAAAATCTCCTACAAAAACACCAAAACAACCCTCAAAAGTTCTGGGCAGGCTTAAATCAGCTACTTCATCCAGGTCATTCTTCTACCTCAACTCCGGGTAATCACACCCATAGTTCCCCAGAGACCATAGCTGGCACTTATAATAACTTTTTCACTGAAACAATCCAGTCCCTAGCAAATCAACTAACCTCCACAAACCTAAACCACACCCCTAATCTACCCAGTAATCACCACCAATTTAGCTTCCAAATGATATCCATTAGTTTTATTAAAACACATAGAAAAATTAAAACCTAACACCCTCATTGCTGACCTCCTCCCTGCAGAGTACCTACAAATAGCTGTAGAAGCCATTGCATATCCCATATCTTTCCTTATCAAAAGAACCTTACCCGAAAGTGCTATCCCCTCCCTCTGGAAAATATCCCATGTCATCCCACTCCATAAAGGTGGTAGTTCTACAGATATATCCAACTATAGACCCATTGCCATTCTTTCCCCACTAGCCAAAATAGTAGAAAAATGTGTACACGAGCAACTAATGCAATACCTTTCAGAGAATAACTTACTATCCAACTCCCAGCATGGTTTCAAGCCATGCCACAGCACCACCTCAGCCCTCCTTTCCTTTACTAATGCCATAAACCAAAACAGGAATGACAATAGGCTATCCTCCACCCTCTTTCTTGACCTATCAAAAGCATTTAACATGGTCAGCCATTAACTTCTCATTCTTTCTCTAAAATCTATTCCCACCAATAAGCACACAATCCAGTGGTTTCAGTCCTACCTGACTGGTAGATAACAGGCAGTACTATGGCAGGGCAAACTCTCCAGCCAGCTACCTCTCACACTTGCTGTCCCTCAAGGCTCCCTTCTAGGTCCACTACTCTTCTCTATTTTTACCAACAGCCTTCACACTGCTATCCCAAAAGCTACTTGTATTCAATATGCAGATGATTCCACTCTGATCTGCTCAGCCACCTCCCCATCTGAACTGCAAATCCTAAACCAAAATGCATTTAACACTATTGACAACTGGCTCACCAACCAACACCTACCGCTGAACCCCAATAAAACTAAACTTCTACTCTTCACCCCCACTAGTAGATCTGCCACACTTTCATTCTCTGTCACATCTAACAATGGTACCACTATCTCCCCAAATCAACACACCAAACTTCTATGGGTTATCATAGACAATAATCTCAAATTTACAGACCATCAATAAGAAGCTTGGATCACTGTATAGAAACAAGACATTTTTAACCCCACTGGCTAGGACTGCAATTGTCCGGTCATACCTACTGTCTACTCTTTTATATGCCTAACCTGTACTCTCAAACCTCAACAAATCCAAACTAGGTAAGCTGTCCCATAGCTACAACCATATTGCCAGATTCACCACTGGCTCCACCTATAGAACCCACCACTGCCAGAACCTGAAACAACTAGAGTGGCTAGAACTGCCCAGCTTAATTCAATTCAATCAGCTCTTAACAGCACACAAAATTATGTACCACCCTGAGGATAGCCCCTCACTTATAAATATTATCAAGCCATATAGCAAACTGAGAGCCCAACGGTCAGCCAACAAACTACTGGTCCAAACCCACAAAGCTAATAACTCTTCTGGTGAACCCCTGTTTGCCAACTTTGTTGGCAAAACCTGGAATTCATTGCCAAACTATATAACCCTACAATCCGCCAAAAGTCTCTTCAAAAAACACCTCAAACAGTATCTCAAAGTGAACTGACATTGCCCATGTACCAACCCTGATTAAATTATAAACTGAAAGCATAATCTGTAAATATCATAGCATGCAACTATGCCACCAAGCTCTATATCCAATCTGACATCTCTTGCTTTTAATTGTGTCTGTCCATGGGAATTGTGAGTCCCTACTAGGGAACACTACTAAACCATTGTACATAATCACTTTGTTTTATACTTTCTAATGTTATCCAACTTCTTGTGTAATCTATGTAAGTTTGTCTATTTGGAGTTTTTCTATCCATGCCTCTGCTGAAAATGGACATGTATCCAGTCAGACTATCCTGGTAGACAAATGTAAAATAAATAAATAAATAAATAAATGTGCCATGCCACAATATGATTGTGTGGAAACAGCTGCAGTAGGAATAAAATGGGGAAGGTGACACAACCCCCCATCATTGCCAAGGCCTGCACAGGCAAAGAATGACTCAGAGGAGGAACATCCTGAGCCTGCCCCTGTAGGAAGATGGAGGCAAGCCAACTATGCCCTGGCCTTGGCAAGGAAGCAATGCATAGCACATACACTGACACAGTAGGGAACCAGGAACTAATATGTCTGACTCTGAATTGCACATACATTAAAATGGATGCCAAACATCACACCACCTATACCTGACCATGTATAGGCAGTGTTTTGTGTGCATCCGACATAGTCAGCTCTCAAGCACCACCCCCACAACAGCTGCAGGCATAAGGCAAGCCAGTCTCTGTAACAAATTAAAGTAATGGGGTGGATTTTTCTGATAGCATATCTATGGTATTGATCAAGCATGTAAGGGAATGGGGTGGCTAACTGGGATAGCAGCAGACAACTGACAGCTCTGTGGGACAGCAGGATGTGTATCCCCAGTACTGCCCTACCCACACTATGCAGTACTACTCAAATCAACAAATACCACTGCAGTATATGTGGGAGCCAAAAAACTGGGGGGGGTCATAGGTCACATACATGGATGTCAAAGTGGGGGTCCTATACCAACCACTAACCCCAGACAGCAGATCAGCTGTAGACAACCATACAAAAATGCTTGTCAAAGGCCCCGACATGGCGATACCCATGAAATCCCCACCCACAGACTTTTACACAGTGATATCAAAGCAGGTCTGGCAGTGGCAGTATGGCTTTGAAAGGTAAGAAGTCTGAAACTACAAATGTCTATGGCAGAACAATCTGACCTGTGGTTGATACTGTTATGCCTGTAGTCTGAATGATAGGGCACACCATCATGCTACATGGGACCAAAATGTTAAGCAAATATCAGCACAGTCTGTGCAGATGTGTAACTTATACAGTCTTGTCACCCCCCCAATAGTCCCATAGAAATGCAGTAACATGTTCCTAGACTTAAGCAGCATCTAGCTGTCACCCAGACTGATGGTGCAATAGCAACAGAAAGCAATTGTCAGTAACATCCACATTCAACTTACTGGTGCCTTCTCAGGGGTGTCTCCTGCTGGCAGCCTGGGAACATATGATCATCAGAATGCACTGCCCTACTACAGATGGCCTGCATCTGTTACACCTGGCCTACAGGCCTCTGGCAAGTGCCTATGCCTCACCCACAGTGCCCTTTAGGGAGTGTCATGGGGTCCACAAAACCAACATAACACAGTCCACAAAATGCAAAGAAAGGACATGCTGACAACTGCTAGGAGCAAATTTGCCTGCCTCAGGGAGACAGAAATCGGGACAAAGTCATGAATAATGGGGTGATGACGGTCCAAAGAGAAGGACACCTGTGAAATATTGCTCTAATAATGTTATAAAGTTGATGGAATGATTTGTAGTAGCATGGAATGTCTGATGGGAACGAAGTCTGAAACTGCAATGTCAACTGTCTGTAATATCTGACTTCAACCCTGAGTGACTTGAAAAACATGTTTGCTGGAAAACCACACTTGTTTGGCTAACCAAGATATAAGAGTCATGGATGTGGACATTCTGTGCTACTCTGTACAGTCAACAGGCAGGGTTAGGAGTTTAAACATGGGAATGCACCCACTGCAGGCAGGCCTAACTTTGGAAGATGGTGACATGTCTGCACCCACAGAACCCTGGGCCACAGCCATGGAGAGTAACACACCCCTCCCTGGTCACTCATCCTATGCAGCATCCTGACCCCAAGTGGCCATCAAAGCAAAATGAGGTGAGCCATAAATATATGGGTGACAAACACACACCACCAGGCTGGTCAAAAAGTCTGACACACACAAGACACTCCAAGTGCAGTGAACCATTGAGGAGAGCCCAGTGCAAAGTACTGGCAGCTATAGCCAAACATATCTGCCCAGGACACCCCCCACATATCCTATCCCATCCAAATATATCTGGAGTCTGCTTGTCACCCTGATCCTGTCTGATTTATGTTACCCAACTGTGGACTGGAAATCAGACCAGGCCAGAATATAAATGCAAAGAGATTCCACCATTGTAATATATCACCAAGGTGCTGGACCATTTCCACAGCACCAGCAGTCAATTGCTTGTAGGCACATCCCTCAACAGGCTGGATAGTGCAAGAATGCATAGCATTTGGCACATAAACCTTGTGTGTGCATCATCCATCCTGTATTCCTCTAGTAAATCAGTGTGATGATCTGAGGTGGTATGTCACCAGGTACTGAAAAGGTACATGAAAATGTCAAATGGCATATACGGGCAGACGTCCGCTAAAGCCAGCACTGTAACCCTTGCAACTCATACATTACTGAAAGAAACTGTCACACTCATTATATGGCCCATTGTCCCCACATTTTGATATGCTATTTCCAGATATCCTGCACCAACACATTGACAGGTAGGGCTGTAGCACAAAAAAAAAGGACTGGAGTACAACAATCCCTGGAATGGAGTCCCACATGTATTATAGAATGACACACTGGGCATGCTCATACACTTAGAAAAATGTCAGTAGGATCTAGGAATGAACAGGCCTTCCCCACCCAGTGCACTTTCCATTGTCCCACCTTAGCAGACCTGAAGATGTCTGTCATTATAGAAGTTACTTTTGTTATACTCAGCCCCATACGCTCTCTGGTGCTTGCAATAACTGCATAACAAAGTAGCACAAATAACTAGTTAGGTAGTGGTTCTAATCACCATTCTAGCAAATATAAAAAGGTGTGTGTTCACAACTAAATGTTTTTTGGTCAATTCAAACCTAGTACACCTCCCCTTTCCCCATTTTAGCAATCCTGCAGATATCAGTCATCTTAGAAGTGCCTTCCATCAGACCTCTGCCCCATAAGCTCTGTGGTGCATGCAGTGACTGCATAACAAGATAAAACAAATAACGGTGAGCAGCCTGTCGGGCTCTAGGATCCGCCACATAACACAAGCACTCAGGTCACTCCAAGGCAAGTACAAATATGACTCAGTCATTGTCCATGCTGGTGTGAATGACCTGAGATGTACCTCCCTGGACTACATGAAAAGAGACATAGAGGAGCTCTCTGAGCATGTAGCCCAGGCCGGTATGACCCTGACCTTGAGTAGCATCTTACACTCACCAAGAATGATGCCACAATATGAAGACAAGATGATCAATTTCAACAATTGGCTTAAGTACTGGTGTCATTCAAAAGGGATCCAATGCCTGTCAGCTTGGGAGGATATGCTCGACAAGCCACGATGCTTCGCTAGGGATGGCTTGCACCTGTCACCCTGGGCTTTGGATATTGGCAAAGGCTCTTGCTATCCCCATAGTGCCTTTTTTAGGCAAGGCTCAAAAGACAAACCCACCTCCATAGGTATCACAAGGGATAAGAAACTAAGAGTAATGCTACTCAACGCCAGAAGTCTAAACCTCAAGATGCACGCACTCGAAACTCTCCTTAGCATGGAGAACATCAATATCTGTGCAGTAACAAAAACCTGGTTCAGGGCTCCCGAGAGCACCCCAGCACTACCAGGTTATACCTCATACCATGTTTTTTGGCCCCAAAACTTGGACGAACCACAAAAGGAGGGAGTATCGATATTCATCAAAGATACCCACACCTCCAGGTTGGTGGCAAAGCACGAAGCATCAGAGACTATCCATGTGCAACTAACAGTGGGTAAAACTGCCTTCCAGTTTATAGCCTGCTACAGACCACCCTCCCAAACCCAAGAACCCCACTCGGCCTTCCTGAGAGCACTGGAAAATATGAAGGTCTCTCCAAACACCATTATATTGGGCGACTTCAACTACCCAAACATAGACTGGGAGCATTACTCTAGCTCCAACACCCTAGCCCAAAGGTTCCTAGAATTTATAAACTCAAATGCTATGGAACAACTTGTTACCACTCCCACAAGAGAGGAAAACATACTGGACCTGATCATCACCAACATGGGGACTCTATGCTCCAGACCAGAAGTGTATCCCTCACTGGTAAGATCAGACCATAAACTAATCTCACTGGATATTCACATCCCGACCCCACCCTGCCCAGAAAACCACAGTGAAAAACTTCTCTAAAGCAAATTTCACACTCCTCAAAACTGAGGTGGAATCCTTCAAAGCCCCCGGGCCTGTGGAAAATACGGCCCAGACCACAGAATCCTTTATAAATGCATTCTATGAACACCTTCAGGAATGCATGGATCATGATCCCAAATAAAACCAAGACCCAATCCTCCAAAGGCAGACGTCCTGCCTGGTGGACCCCAGCCATAAACAAACTATAAATTAGAAGGAGGAAGCTACTAAATGATAGAGCAAAATCCCAAAAATGGAAGGCATCACTGATCAGTATTAGCAAAAAACTACGGGCACACATAAAATTGTCTAAGGCCAGCTTCGAGAGAAAAATTGCACAGGACACTAAGGATAATCACAAGGCTTTCTTTAGTTATGTTAGGAACCTGGGTGGTAATTCCCAGATATGCTCAGAATTAGTCCAAAATGACAAAAATACACGAACCCACAGACATTGCCAACATCCTAGCTGACAGGTTCAGCGCAAACTTCTCCCCTCCCACCAAAGGGCAAATATCTATCCCAGCAGAGTGCTGCCCCTGACATCTCAGATGCTCAGGTAAGAGCCGCCCTCTCCAAAGCAAAAACACAGCATCAGTGGGACCAGACGGTGTCCCGGCTGCGTCCTACATGAACTCCAAGAAGAGCTAAACCCAAACATAAAACTACTGTTCAATCTCAGCCTTACTACAGGATATGTGCCCAAAGAGTGGCGTACAGCAACAGTGGTCCCTCTTCATAAAGGTGGTGCCTCAACGGATCCTGGAAACTATCGCCCCATAAGCCTGACTAGCTTGGTCTGCAAAGCTATGGAAAGGATCATCATGGACCTCATAAATAAAGATATTGGGGACCTACAAACACTGGATCCTACCCAGTTCGGCTTTGTTAAGGGCAGATCCTGCCTCTTAAACCTGGTTGATTTCTTTGAAACAGTCACCAAGGCCATTGCCGAGGGGAAGGTGGTCCACACAGCCTACCTGGACCTCGCAAAAGCCTTCGATACAATACCCCAGTCGGGCATTATAGATAAGCTCACCAGCTTAAATATAAACCCCTATGTCACTAGATGGATTGCAAACTGGCTCAAGGACAGAACCCATATGGTTAGAATTGCTGGAGCCATGTCAGGCTCCAAACCAGTTACAAGTGGTGTCCCACAAGGCTCAGTCTTGGGACCTCTCTTGTTCGGTATATCTTTCTCGGAGGTACAGGCCAACATGGAAGGACTGTGGCTGACCAAGTTCGCAGATGACTGCAAACTGGGCGCCATAATCGACTCTCCAGCCGACACAAGCATCTTCCAAAAGGGCCTCATAGAAACAGACAACTGGTGCCAGAGCCATGGCCTCAAGCTAAATGCCAAAAAGTGTATAGTCATCCCTTTGGCAAAACAAAGTGCCCACAAATTACCACATAGGTGGTAATCCATTAAGTACAGAAGAAGTAATTAGGGACCTGGGGACCCAAGTTGATAGCAATCTCTCATTTGACAACCACGTGGCCAAAGTGGTTAGAAAACATTTTATATAGCCCACCTAATCATGAAGGGATTCACATCTAGATCAGGGGACATCATGCCTTTTACTCATCCCTCATCAGGCCCATAATTGAGTACAATGCCCTTTTGGGATGTACCTTACCAGACACCTGCAGCAACTGGAAAGACCCCAAAAGTACCTCACCAAGAGGATCAAAGGGCTCAAACAGATGCCATATGCTGCCCGGTTAAAGAAACTCCAGCTCTACTCAGTGGCATACCGCCTGTTCAGAGGCGATCTGTGCCTGACGTATAAAGCCATGTCCAACCCGAATTAATGGACATGCTGCACCTCAGAAAATCCAAATCCCATCGAGCTACGTGCTCAAGAGACTTGAACCTCAGCACTGAAATAAATAGGACATGCTGGAGGGACAGATTCATAACCCAGAGGCTCCCTTCACTCTGGAATAAAATCCCAGTCCAGGTTAGGCAGAGTCCCTCATTGACTCTCTTCAAGAGGAATCTTGATGAGTGGATGGGAGATCATAGGTTTACCCCAGGTATCACTTCTGTGTCACTGTTAGACAGAGGCACAGTATACTAACCTCGAAAAAGGGCATAGCAAAATAAATTTAAAATGGGTGGCGAAAGCCAAACACATTCTGGCTAGGCTTATAAATGCCCTAGTGCAGATAGCCTAGTATGAACCTATGAACCTATGAACTAATTAGGCAGGAGTTCTAATCTCAGTCCTAACAAATGGAGAAGTGTGTGTGACAATTGTGTGTGCAAGACAGAAAGAGTTGTGTGTTTGTTTATAGGTGAAACAGTTTTATGCCAATCCCACCCATGACACTGCACAGTGCCCCACCTTATCAGTCCAGATGATGTCAGTCCATTATCAGCAATCTTGGTCAGCTGTCAGCCATGTAAGCTCAGTAGTGTGTGTGATAAAAGCTTAACATTATAGTACAAATGATTAGTTTGGCAGGGGTTCTACTCTTCCAGCAAATGTGTGTGTTGGTATGTATGTTTGTAAATAGAAGTATTTTGATATGTTTCCCACCCACAGCCCTACTTTATCAGTCCTGCCAATGTCATTCCCCATATCAGCACCTTTGGCCAACTCTCAGCTCACTAAGCTCTGTAGAGCATGTGGTAACTGCATAGCACTATGATACAAATCACTAGTTAAGTAGGGGTTCTCCTCTCACATGTGGCAACGGTGTGTGTGTATGTGTGTCTGTTTGTAGGACAAAGTATTTTGATAGGTTAAACACCCACTCCACTACTTTATCAGTCCTGCTGATGTCATTCTCTTTATAGGTTCACAAGTGTGTAGTAGGTAATGGCCCAAGAGCCTTAACAAGCCTAGCACGTAGAAGGACCCTGTCATTGTGCCATCCAATGTTACGTCCCAGTGCCTGTATCAAATATAGCCACTGCAGTGATCCTTGGGATGAACTATCACCTATCCACTCATCAAGATTTCTGTGGAAGAGGGTCAGCTAGGTGCTCTGCATGACATGTATGGGAAGTGTATTCCACGGCATGTGCAGTCACTTGGTGAGGGGCCTATCCCACCAGCATGATGTGGTAATTGTGGTACTGATGTAGAGGTCTCTACAATGTGTGGTGTGGATGGATTTATATGTAGCATTTCTAAACCAGCTGGGTCAGACATGGCTTTGTAAGTCAAGTACAGATAGCTGCTAATTAGGTGATATGACACAGAGAATACCTTGGGTCTGCTGAGTCTGTCTGTGTAGGATGTGTGTTTAATGCCTAAGAACCCCTTTGTGAGGTGCTTCTGTGGCTTTCCCAGCTCTAGCAAGTGTCTAGTGAGGTATGTGGCAAATGGCCCATAATACTTGAAGAGCAGTCTAATGAGGGAATAGTAGACAGAGTTCATTACCTCTTTCTTCCTGGATCCAAAATGCTTGGTAATGCAATGTGCCATATAGAAGGACTTTTTGACCACAGTGACAATGTGGTGTTTGAAGAAGAAGTTGCTGCCAACCTGTGTCCCCAGATCTATTATAATGCATACAGTGTTCATTGGACTCCCATTGGTGTGGTACATACTGGGAACTCAGTGTTTTACCAAGAGGGATGATGATACATATTGTGGTGTTAAGCTTCTGGGCATGGTTTCCACACCACTCAGTGGTCTCAGTGAGGCCTTTCTGTGGGATGTGTGCATCCCTTGTGAAGTTAATGATTGCAGTCCTCTGTGAACCTGGTCCAGCAGAGTTCCTCTGTGTTGGGCTGGACTTCTGAGAAGTAGCTGCTGGACAGGACACTACCCAGTGTTGATCCCTGTGGGATGCCAATTGTGACTGCTTGCTGCTCTGACCTGGAATTTTCCACTGTCATACTTGTGTGTTCTGTGAACCAATTTGCAAAACAAATAATGATGTATGGGTTGATGCCTAGTTTGTGGGGTTTATCAATAAGCCCTCACTGAGGGATGGTATCACAAGCTTTGGACAGATTAATGTAGGCTGTATGCAATGCCTTACTGTCATATACAGCCCTGGTGACTCAGGCAAAGATATGAACCAAGTTGAGCAGTCATGATCTGCCATTCAGAAAACCAAACTGTTTTGGTCCAGAGTTAGGAAATTACCTATATCTTGGTCAAGCAGGTGCATGATGATGTGCTCCATACCCCTAGATAGTAGACTTGTCAGGAAAAGGGGCCAATAATCCCCAGGGTCTGTAGTTGATACCCATTTATGGAGAGAGATGACTGTAGCCGTGTGCCATGTTTGAGGGACAGAGCCTGAGGTGAGGCTGTGACTGACCAGAGCACACAGATTTGCTCCAAGGTCACTTTGTATGGCATGTAGAACACAGCCATGGATATATTGGTGTCCCATGGAAGATGTATTCTTGCCTGTGGTCAATGCAGTTCTAACCTGGCCTGTAGTACTGTTGGGTGCCTGCCATTCATCTGTGCCATTGTGACTGAACACTTGTTGGGGGAGAGAGGGGTAAAGCTGGCACTGAATGTGTCGCCAACACTGTGGCCAATATCTGTTGTCTTAGGATAGGAATTAGCATTGTGCAGTAACTCACAGTACTTGTGTTTAATGCTGTGGAGGTTGTTGATGTAACTATCAAAGGCTTTTGTAATTGCTGTCAGTGTCTGCTGCATTTGTGCCTTCATAGATGCCTGTAGGGGATTCCATGAGGGATCCCAAGTTGTGTTTGAGGCTAATAAGGGGGTTCAACAGTCATGGGACACCACATGTTTCTGCAACAGTGTCCTCCTTCTGTTGTATACGTTAGTAAAGGCAGTGGACCATCACATTGTCTCGCAGTGTTTAAAGGACAGTGTCTGGGTTCTGTTGGCTATGGCTAGTACCATGCATTCATGTACCTGTTTGTACAGTGCATATGTGTATGATTCAACAGTCATGCAGCTATATCCCATTGCCATGGGTGCAGTGAAGTCATCCACCCCTTTTTTCATGGCTGCAAAGTCAGCTTTGGAGATGTTTTGCAAGATAGTTACATTTGCGGGGGGTGTGGCTGACATGTTAAGTTCCATGTTGATTACACGCTGTGTGGATCTCACCAGGTAGGGATTTACAACTGTGGATGAGCAACAGTCCCATATGTAAGTAGGGAACACAGGTCAAGGTTGTTGCATCCTCTAAAAAAGGTCAGTATGAGCCAGTCCAATGCATTGGAAATGATGGATTCCAGGAAGTGTTTGTCCACTGTACTGGCACTTGGCTACTTTCCCCAGGTGATGGAGGGGTAGTTGAATTCTCCTACTATGTCAGTGTTGCGTTGGACCTTCATAGATAGCAGGGTGCTGAGGAATGTGCATTGACAGTCTATGGACATAGATGTGGACCCAGAGCAGGCTATAGTCTGGATTGCACTATTATCCCAAGGCAGTTGTACCAGAAGTATTTCTGATGCATTATGCTGGGATACTAGTCTAGAGTTGTTCCTATCCATAATGAATATGGAGACAACACCACCTGTGGAGGTGTGGTGTGGTCCATGTTTGGGGGCTGACAGTTGTGGAATGCGTTATAGCCTGTTATTGCAAGGCTGCTGTCTGCTGCTGTGAACCACCTCTCCATTACAGCAAAAATGTTAATGTCCTCCACTCCAAGGAGTGCTTTGAGTAACTGCATCCTGACAGTTAGATGTCTACTGTTGGGCAGCATGACCCTCAGATTGCATACATGTCTAGCTGTTATGGTGGCAATTACATTTGGAACACTGCCTAATAAGGCATTATATGGGTGGTAAACACTTAGCCAGTACCTGGAAACCCAGGGCTGACAGATGTAGGACATCTGTGGCAAGTCATTGAGGTCTGTCAATCATGTTATCTTAAACAGAGAGAGACTAGATCCCCTGAGAATGGCACAAAACACATAAGCCAATGTTGCAGTCAGTTATCTGTTGATAGTACTGCAGCATCATTCTGGGTGATGGCAGTGTACTGCTCAGGACTACTGTCACACCTGCCTGGACACCATAAACAGAGAGTTTAACCATGCCTCTTATCATGTAGCCCAGTGTGGTGTGTCCCAGGTCATTCACACCCACATGGATGCAGAGTGATACCCATAGTTGTTGTAGAGTGCCATGACTGGCTGTGTCATGTGTTAGATGCTGGCATGTGATAGATATTTGGCTGCTACCTGTTGATATTTAACTTAGTGAGTGGGATATGTGTGTGCCTCAGTATTGAGTTACCCATGATCACTGTATTGTGCAAGGTGGTTAGCCTTAGGAGCTTAGGTTAAGGAGCACACTGTGTAAGTAAAATATGTGTCCCTTGGCATGTGCTATGTCATGGTGTCTGAGTGGGTGTCTGTCTTGCTGGTCTGTGCTGTTTAGGTAAATGTCCATTGAGTGCCTCTGTGAAGGTGGGTGTATGGCTTTTCACTCTATGTCATGGCTATCAAAGTGGGTGTCATGGTGAGCTATGTGTTTCACATGGTGTGGTCCAGTCTTTGCTGGAGAGTGCATATGTCTACATTGCGTGATATATGGGTAACTTTCACAGCTCTGAGTGTTGGCTTTGTTTGGGGGGGATTGTCTGTGTACATGAGGCAGTTGCAACAGTGCCTCAGAATGGACAAGTGCACCAGGTTAATGGGAGAAAGCACAGAAAACTGCACTTCAATCATGCCAGGATGGGTGGACATAACTAGTAAGTATTGGGGCTAATTCTGTGATGAACGAGTACTGCTGATGGTTCCCAGGTGTGCCATGCTTATTGATACAATAAACTGGTGAAGTGCCAAGCTATAACGTTATTTGAAGTGCAAGACAAAAAGAACTAGCATGATGTAAGGGTGAAACTGAAGGCAGAATGTATGCCACCTGTAATACTTTACCTCAGCTGTGCAGTTATCAGCAGCTTTGGCCATTTTAAAGTTTAATAATTTCTGTAGCATGTGCTGTAACTACGTAACTCTATAGTAGACATAAGTAGATAGGCAGGAGTTGTAATCCCAATACTGGCAAGTGAGTGTGTGTACATGTGGGAGAATCATGTACAGTCTGGCTTATATCATGTTTGACTTGTGTACTACCTTTTACACTTCCCCACACATTTAGTAGTCCTGTTGATGTCATCAACCTTAGAAATGCCTTTGGACTAGGCGAAACTGTATAAGCTCTGTGGCATGTCTGATAACTTCCTAGCACTATAGTAGAAATAACTAGATAGGCAGTAGTTCTAATCTCCCTACTAGGAACTGTTTGGATGTATGTGTTTGTGTGAGAATCATGCAGTGTGTTTTCGACTTCTGTGCCACCCTTTACACTTCCCCTCACTCCAATTTAGTAGTCCTGTTGATGTCATCCACCTTGGAAGTACCTTTTGACTAGGTGAAAATGTATAAGCTGTGTGGCGCAGCTGATAACTGTGTTGTACTAGAGTAGAAATAACTAGATAGGCAGGCGTTCTAATCTCCCTAACGGCAGCTGTTTGGATGTGTGTGTTTGTGTGAGAATCATGTAGTGTGTGGGGTATACCATTTTTGACTTCTGTACCAATGTTTACACTTCCTCTCACTCCAGTTTAGTAGTCCTGTTGATGTCATCCAGCTTGGAAGTACTGTTGGACTAGGTGAAAATGTATAAGTTCTGTATCGTCTCTGATAACTATGTAGCACAAAAATAGAAATAACTATATAGGCAGGAATTCTAATCTCACTACTGGCAACTGTTTGGATGTGTGGGTGTGTTTGTGTGAGAATCATGTAATGTGTGGCTTATAATATTTTCAACTTCTGTACCACTTTTTACATTTCCTCTCACTCCAATGTAGTAGTCTTGATGTAATCCACCTTGGAAGTACCTTTGGACTAGGTGGAACTGTATAAGCTCTGTGGCACTATAGTAGAAATAACTAGATAGGCAGGAATTCTAATCCCAGTACTAGCAACTGTCTGTGTGTGTGTGTGTGTGTGTGTGTGTGTGTGTGTGTGTGTGTGTGTGTGTGTGTGAAGATCTTATCTTGTGTGGCTTATACCATTTTGATGCGTGTACC